>NC_083706.1:22772717-23070217 GCF_033118175.1 Dama dama | reverse complement strand
TGAAAAAACTGTTATGCAGGGACTAGGCTTAGACAAGTAATAGATCCCTTTCTTTTAAAGCTCTCAGAAGTTTTTACCTAATGGAACCTGGAAGCCCCCTTACCCCTTCTATTTTCCCCCCTCTATCTTCTGGAACAGTCAAAGTAATATAGAAATTATCTTCTTGAAGGTTTTTAAAAATAAATCACCTGTGATTTTGAGTCTGATGTTCTCTTATGCTGTAGTATTTGGAAACTTCTCACTTTTTCCTATGATTATTTGTGTAGATTTTAAAATTACTTCTGAAGATAGATTTTGATAACAATGTTTTATTAGAAAACTCTCTCTTTTAGAGTTTAAAATATATTAGCCTAGAGTTTTGCCAAGTCCTCTCCTATGTGCTAAATTTCTTCCCTTATCTAGTTGTATCTCCTGCAGAACTTTGCCTATTTGTTCTTCATTTTCCTTGATTTAAGCAGGTCAAGCATTTAAAATATTTTATCTTTATATTTCTAAAGACACATCTCTTGAATTTATCACATCTATTATTTTCTGTCTTCTAATTTATTAACTCTTTTTCATCTTCTTTCTTTTAGTTAGTTATTCTGTCGGACCCTTAGAGTTGATTGCCTAACTTGTTTATTTGAAAGCTTTTTAGTAATATAATTGCACTCATTTTCCACTGAGGATAGACTTGGTCATATTTCTCAGGTTTAGATATGTTCAGTTTTATCTTCATTATTTTCTACTCTGAAGTTTTATTTTTGACTTGGAATTTAAACTATGAGGTGTTTAAGACAGATAATTTTTATATCTCAGCGATTGCTCATTTGGTTAGACCTAATTTTATTAATTCTATTTTATGCTTCTCCAAGTATAATTCTCTTGAAGTTGAGAATAAACGCTTGTAAGGAGTGGGGAGTGAGCTTCGGGGGAAAAGCAACAACAACAGTGTAGATCTGATCTACTTTAATTCCGCTAGAAAGAAGTCATTTGGACTTTAGTGACTGCATTTGTATTATCAGAAGCATCATAATTCAATTAAATCTATGGAAGAATTCAATGTTCTATTTTTACATGGATAACATATTTCACTAATTTTTCAAACACACATTCACACACTAACTCCTTTTCTATATCTAGCATTCTTACTGTGACACTGGAAAGAAGAGTATCCAATGTTTAAAGCCATACTAAAACATGGAAACATGCAAAGCTGAAGCTTTTTGTAATAAGCAATCAAGCATAAAAATTACTAAAAGGTATGCAAGTAAATATATACATACTGATTTCTGCAGGTAATTTCATATGGAAGTAAAACAGAAAAAAATAGAAAATTCATGAGAAAATATTTTTCATAGATATTATAACATAGTAACTGTCAAGAAAAATAGTACTTTTCATAACAGGTGCTAATTACAAATTCACTCCATTTTAAATGAAACAAGAGTTATCAAGTAAAAATCCACAAAACATGTCACTTAGCAGGCCACTGTTCATATTAAAAGGAGTTTTATTATCATGTTCTAATAAGATAGAAACAGACCCAGGGTAATTAGTGTTTATAGATATTATTTTTTTCCTAGATGATAGAATCACAAAAGGGAGATAAATATTATATATGGCCACTCTCATTTGAGAATCAGTCTGAAAATGAATGAAATGATAGCATAAAAGAGTATTATTTACTTTAAAACATCTTTTCATTCATTTTTTTGGGGGGGTTGGATGTTGTGATTTGGCATGCCTGTGAACCAGTTATTCAGATGGAATCTGAACCACCGGGGGAGCCTAGCTCTAGGTTTACACAATAAAAGCTGAAAAACTGTATGTCTTCTCTTTCCCTCCCCTGAAGAAATGATGAGGAGTGAAACCCTTTTCCCTAACTCTGAAGGGCACTTAGCTATGTCTGCACTCCTTGCCCAGGAAGGAGTTAGGTTAGCAGTAGCTATTATTTCAAAGTACCATGAACCTTTGATCTGAGTCAAAGATGCTGAAAAAACCATGCTCCACTCCCCAGTCAAACAGTGTATGTAATCTGGATTATACAGTGTATAACGTCAATAACTGTGTTTTTGTTATTACACTCTACAAATGTTTTAATTCCCAATAACTACACTGGTTCTGTATAAAGAAGGTTAATCTCTTGAGACTGTGAAGTACAAAGAATCAAGCATCTCCTTTGGTACAAGCACATATGAAGATAGCATTTTATCACTTGAAAGAATAAAACAATATTAAAAATTATAATGCTTATTACTTAATAATTTAAATTACTATATTTAGTTCTCCCACATTTTCTCAGTAAATCCATATTTAACAATATAGTTTAATGCAATATACAAAAGACATGAAGAAATATTCTTGATAAACTAAATATTTTAATTTCCTGATAATGTTAATTAACTAGAATCTTAAGTAATAAAAGACCAGTATTTTCCAAATTTGAATGCATTCAAGTTGATCCCATTTAGTATTCTCTTCTAACAGGCCTGCTAATTAGAGTGCTCCTTGACCTCTTGGTTCCATGGAATTTCAACAGCTCTGAGGATATAATTTCCCAAGTATAACTGCATTTTCAATTACACTGAAGGATTAAAAAGTATTTGGCATCCCTATGCCAAATACCATGAAGGCTTTGAGAATTCTTAATTTCTTCTTATCGGATGAAATTTGAATAAGATAAGCTCGAGTGAGGAGCTGGGAGTCTTATATTCCAGTTCTGGAGCAGCAGGCATTCAATTGCTGGGGCCAGTCTACGAAGGGAGGAGGGCAGACTGCATCACTATGAGGGCCCCTTCCTGCTCTAGCAGTGATGAGCCTAGGATACTTATAGAGTGTGAAGAAATAAGTGCAATAATCAAAGTGAAAAAGGAGATCTTACTGTTCTTCGAAGGATCTTTTACCACAGCGTTTGTTTTGGCTACGCTGTCTGCTAGTTGATTGTAATTTTTCTTCAGGCCATCAAGGTTCTGGTGAAGATCTTTAATCTGCGCCAGTACATCTTTAGCTGTGTCGTTGGCTTGTCTTGCTTTGTCTTTAACGGCTTGCAGTTTAGTGGCTGTGTCTGTAAGCAGAAGATGAGAAACAAAGACTCTGAAGTCAGTGGCTTAATCCACGCTTGTCAGAGAGAGGCTGCGCCTGGCTGACCTCAGGGACTCAGGCATGAGGGAAAGGCTGAACTCTGCCTCAGTCGGCTACAGCAAATGAAGCACATTTTCAGTGAAATTGAATTTTCTCAGGGACCTTCGTTATGAATACCTGATTAGCCCTTAAAATAGCAACGTGATTATTCTAAAAGTTCATTGTGGAAGGCGATATTGTGATTTGCTGCTGAACACATTAAAGAGAGAAGTTTATCCATCTGAATCATATAGGCTCATC
Source organism: Dama dama (assembly GCF_033118175.1). Taxonomy (NCBI): domain Eukaryota; kingdom Metazoa; phylum Chordata; class Mammalia; order Artiodactyla; family Cervidae; genus Dama; species Dama dama. Next base: position 23,066,854 of record NC_083706.1, on the reverse strand, counting down.
GAAAATAGTTTTAACATTTAATCTGCACTTCCAGGGTTGGGGGGAGGGAACGAATGTCTTTCAATTTTGGTGGAGAGAGACTTTTTCAGGCATATTAGACCATGTGTTTGTGTAAACAATTTATGTTTGTTACCAGCATTGGATATTTTCTATGAACATATTTACTACTGAGGAAGTGACATGAAAATCAGTAAAGTTACTTAGGCTTTTTAATGATAAAAAAGTAAAAAAATCATTAAGATTTTAATAGTTCCTGTTTGGTATAGACGTGTTTCCTTCACCATAATTTTTATAAAAAATGTACATTGTACATATATTTACGTGTCTACTAATATGTTGTAGATTAGTGTTAAGATCACAGCCCCTGAAGTTAAACTGTGAGGTTGGAATCTTATGTCTCTTTTAACAACGGCCCTCAGTGTCCCATCTAAGTTTGTTGGTTGTAAAGTGGAGATAATAATGCTGTTCACCTTGTAGGATCAGTATGAGGGTAACATACACTTAACGCAAACATGCTGAATAAGCCTTGCTTAATAAATGTCAGCAACTCTTGCTACCTTTGTATCATGCTACTAAAATATAAAAATAGTATCTCCAAAACAATAATGCTTTCAGTAACTAATAACAAACATTAACTCCAAGTAACAGGTAATGCGTAAAAAGATATTGTAGACATGGTTCAATCTTAACGTGTTAATGTTTTTGCCAAGAAAAGTGTGCTGAAAGGCAGCTGGTTCTTACCTATTACTGTAGGTACCATGTATGTGCTAAATTGCTTCAGTTGCGCCCAACTCTTTGTGGTCCCACGGACTATAGCCTGTCAGGCTCCTCTGTCCATGGGATTCTCTCCAGGCAAGAATAGTGGAGTGGGCTGCCATGCCCTCCTCCAGGGGATCTTCCTGACCCAGGGATCAAACCTGAAGCTTTTATGTCTCCTGCATTGGCAGGTGGGTTATTTACCACTAGGCCACCTGGAAAGCCCTGTAGGTACTGTAATAAACTACAATTTTGTGGTAGTAAATGAACATTTTAGAGAATAGTGTCTGTATGATATTCTTTCACACCAATGTAAGATTTCCTGGGCTGAAATGTGGAAGAACAATACAATAACAAGATGTCTATTATTTTCTTTTTTGTAATTTATTCCTACAAATGTCAGTTAACAAATGATAAACATCCTGGTGAAAAGTGTTTCTTAGCTTCTCATTCTTACGAAGAATTCATAAGTAGGAAAAACCATTATCTAATAGCCTGACAATGGTACAAAGATAGTGCTAAGAAATACAGGAAGAGGTGGAACATTTTTTAAAAGTTCATTTCCATTAGGATAGGATAGCTTGCAGTGTCTGGAATTCTTACCATTTGGAATGGCTGCTAGCTTGTCCAAAGTGTCATTCAAAGCTCTTAGGAGATCCCCGTTTCTGATATTGGCATCGTCTAATCTGGCTGTCAAGCCATTCAGTTGGTCATCATTTTCTGTGAACAGAAAACAAAAAAGGATGAAACAATTTTAATCCTCTCTAAACTTACAGATGGATATACAATTTCAGATTATTTTATAAAATTACTTGTTATTGGGGCACAGTTTCTTTACAATGTCGCATCGTTTCTGCAGTACAGCAAAGTGAGTCAGTTATACGTTCACATGCACCCCCTAGTGTTTGGGTCTCCTTCCCATCTAGGTCACTGCAGAGCGCTGAGTAGAGGTCACTGTGCTATAAAGTAGATTCTCACTAGTTATCTGTTTTATACATAGTAGAGTGTATATGTCAACCCCGATCTCCCAATTCATCCCACTCCTGCTTCCTCTCTTGGTATCCATACATCTGTTATTGTTTGTGTCTCTATTTTTGCCTTGCAAATGAGTTCATTTCATGCATTCATCAAAAGTGAGTGCATCATTTTTATAGATTCCACATAAAAGCAGTATTATACAATTTCAGGTTATTTTAAGATAAAATTATTTAATAAGAAAGTTAATTTATTTTAACTTATTGGCATCTGCATACAAATATATTTCAGATCAGATTATATATTATATAAATTATATATATTTCAGATTATTATATATATTTCAGATATTTCAAATTATATATTTCAGATCAGATTATAAAATATGTATTTATGACTGTGTGACACACAAATATATTCAACAATTATATTTTCTCTGGTAACTTATTGTTATTTGACTTAATTTGATGGTTTTCTATGGAGAAAAACTTTGAAAGATTTGGTCTTTTATTGCATTTATAATGATACCCTCTTGATATCACTCAAATTAATGCCATTATTTTTAAAACTTTATTATCAAAATGGATCACTGAATTAGTTTTTAAAAATCTCAAATAGATATGACTGTTAAGCAGAATCTCCCAACTTTACTAAACATCACTTAGTAATATTTGAAAAAAGTAAAAATCAAAGGAATGAAAAAACAGCCTCTGGCACATTTTTGTTTTTTTATAGAGAAAATAACATTTTACAAATTACTTTAAGTGGGGTTTATATAAGTTTTTTCTTGCTACTTTAGCACGCTTTCTTTAACATTAAAATGTATCATTTACTGTGGAAGTGGAAGGGTCAATTGCTCAGTTGTGTCTGACTCTTTGCAACCTGATGGACTGTAGTCTGCCAGACTTCTCTGTCCATGGAATTCTCCAGGCAAGAATACTGGAGTGAGTTGCCATTCCCTACTCCAGGGGATCTTCCTGACCCAGGGATTGAACTTGGGTCTCGTGCATTGTAGGCAGATTCTTTACCCTTTCATTCACAGGGGAAGTCAGATAATGTAATATTACTAGTATAAATTGCCCAGCTTCTCTCCACTAATTTTTTAACATGTTCAAATGTTAAGTTAGTTTGTATATAACATTGTATTTTATAGCAGATAAAAACCAGGAATGACACAAGAAAGACAGATAACGATGGTGTGAAGGATGACGCACTAAATGATGTACTTTCATTTTACACCTGGTTGTGCTGGTTAATTTGCTTTTTCTGTGCAAATATTTTTGTTTTTTCATTTAAAGAATTTAAAGAAAAAAAGTAACTTGAAACACTGAAGACCATTATCTACCAACACCGACTGTTGCTCTCATCACTTTCCTGGTACCCAGAGTGGGCAGACCAGGAGACTACACCTCACTGCACAGAACAGAGCAGTTTTGATTGGATTGTGTGTCCACCTCTTGCAGAGGTGGTGCGTCTGGCTTCTAGGAGGAATGAAACAAGCCGCTGGCAGCCTAGGGAACAATCTTTGTCTTTATTGGCTTTCATCTGGGAAGACTAGCAAAGGGAAGGGAAGAAGATAGATGGAAGATTCTTAACTATCAGTGTTCTGGATGTGATAAAGAGTACTGAACATATTAATTAATGATCCATTCCATTTCATATCAGGGTTTTATAGGCAGACGAATTACACCACTGCTATACCACGGTAATATAAGCCCATAATATTGTTGGAGGCATCTGCTTTTAGGTTCCAAGCCAAACACCTAACATCATAGAAAAATAAAGCATAAAATAGTCCAGAAAAACATGGCTCTAAAACATCAATATGTCCATTCCAGTCACTAAGATATTATTTTCAATGCTAGTCCTTCAAAATATACTTTCCAAGTAATTAGATTTTCTCCTCTGTCAATCACAATTTATCTTTCTTTTAATACTTCTGCTATTTTCACTGTACTAAAATAAAATCTTTGAATAGGTTATAGAAAGAATACTTTTTGAAATAAAGACAATCTCACTATGACTGTGATATCTATACAAATTCCCTGAGAATAGTTAAAGGCTGTTCTTTTGATAATAATTTAGAAGCCTTCATCAATTAGGGAAATGGAACAGTACAAATTTCATTTCTTAGTTTCTTGATTGGATTTGACTTTTTAAACAATGAAACATTTAAAACGTGCTGGCAAGCAAGATATTCATGTACAACTGAGAAAACCATTAATTTAAAGGGCATCACTCGGTTTATACTATTTTATGAATTCTGATAACAAATACTGGCTGAACAATCAGGCCAATTATTCAGAACAAAGACTGATTTGAGGAACATTGTTACTGCCATTCCTCAAGTTTCAAAGCAGTAATTTTGTTCCTCTGCTTTCTGTACTAGAAAGTAAAAATGGGAATATTCTGAGCCTGTTCTGATTTCTTTGTTTCAGGATTTGACTCTTTTCTTCTTAGGTTATCCTTTTTTATACCCTAATTATTTTTCTCTGAAGTACCTTTTAGAATTTCTCAAACCACGTCTAATCACTTTATCACTTTGTCAGTCTAATTCTTCAGATAAACAGAAGTTGTGTGCAGAAAATAATTGCTGATTTTAAAGTGTAAAACTTATAAAATGTTAGCCATGCAAAACTAGTAAAATAAATGCTCCAAGGCTGCCTTTAAATGAAGATACCTGAGGCAGAGGTTTCTATAATCAAAATGAAAGGAAGAACACATGTGTAGCAGTTTGAATGGTAACATGGACAAAGAGAGAATTATTGGTAGTTAAGATAAATCCAATCCAACTCTTACAATTTTTGATGAACAAGAAAAGGAGCCAAATTATAATCCACAGTGCTACCTTGCACACCTTCTTCTCCTTATTTCCTCACTTTTCATACCCAATAGCTATAGCCAAGTCACCTATGCTCTCTCCAGATACAACATCCACTGAACCTCAACTGCTAACTACATACACATGCTCTAATTTTGGCGCTCCCTTTCTCATCCACTCCCACACACTAGAAGACAAGTGTCCAGGAATGAGTTTGGCAAAGACAGAGCTCATAAACAGAGAAAACAGGCAGAGCAGCCAGGCTGGACTGTGAACACGCCTGACAACATCATTTCCCCTTGTTGTGTAACATCGAATGAGGTAGACGTATTCAGAATGAAAATCGCTAGACAGAGTTGCAAGTTACTTCATTAATAATAATACTAATTTACTCAGGTTGACCATGTTCCTGTTACTGTGTTAAACGTATTAGCGTTTAGCTAACTTGGAACTGGTAACATTGAACTATGTAATAATTCAAAATAAAGCTATTACAGGTATTTCTTTGATCATTGATGATGCATTCTTTTACATAATCTAGCCATCAAAGTAGTATAGTGCAATGAAATAATTATAGGACTTAAAGTTGGAAGATGTGGGTTCAAATGTCATTTCTATCCATTTTTACAAGTGTAAAATGAAGATAATTTCATATGACTGTTACGAGAAACCAGTTGAAGGATGTATGAGGAAGTATTGGATTTATTATGCAGTTATTAAAAGGTAACAAAATAATTTACATTGGTTGGGTAATTCATATTGGGTCGAGAACTGCTTTGGTATTTTTGCCAGTTTTCAGTAATGTTATTTATGATTTACTTTCTTCTGTGTTTAAAGTGCATCATCTAGAATCTGCAGTTGTTTATTTTCCTTCTATATGTTCTTAATATATAGCCCCCATTATCAACTAAATATAAGAATGATTTTACATATTTTAATGGGAATGTTCTATTTTGACTATTCAAACACATCTAATTAAGTTCCTCAAATGCAATTTTTAACTTTTTACTCACATGAAAGTGAAAGTCACTCAGTTGTGTCTGACTCTTCGTGACCCCATGGACTATACAGTCCATGGAATTCTCCAGGCCAGAATACTGGAGTGGATAACAAAGCACAAATAAATACCTTGAGAGAATCTCTCATTCATAAGGGTGAAGTTTGAATTGTTTTCAATATTGAAGGGTCTAGTTAAATGGAACTACTGCAAATTATCATATAGATAACATTTTGCAAACAAAATTTTCATTATCATGAAATTTGTCTTATGAGCTACTACTTAAACTCAGTATCACTTTTGATTTGTTTCTTTATCAAAAAATGGAGGAATGGCTTCTATTTTAAGAATTTTTTATACAAATATTTTACAAAGTAGCAAATATTTTTCATCTTTTGTTTTAGAGGCTCCTTCTGAATTGTTGCTGTTTAATCATCCAGTTGTGTCTGACCCTTTGCAACTCCATGGACTGCAGCACACCAGGCCTCTCTGTCCCTCACCATCTCCTGAAGTTTGTCCAAATTCATGTCCATTGCATCGGTGCATCCAGCCATCTCATCCTCTGATGCCCTCTTCTCCTTCTGCCTTCAATCTTTGCCAGCATCAGAGACTTTTCCAATGAGTCAGCTGTTCACATCAGATGACCAAAATACTGGAGTTTCCGCTTTAGCATCAGTTCTTCCAATGATTATTCAGGGTTGGTTACCCTTAAGATTGACTGATTTGATCCCCTTGCTGTACAAGGTACTCTCAGGAATCTTCTCTAGCACCACAATTCGAAGGCATCCATGCTTCGTCACTCTGCCTTCTCTATGGTCCAGCTCTCACCACAGTAAGTGACCACTAGGAAGACCATACATAGTCTTGACTATATGGACCTCTGTCGGCAGAGTAGTGTCTCTGCTTTTCAACACACTGTCTAGGCTTGTCATAACTTTCCTGCCAAGAAGCAAATGTCTTTGATTTCATGGTTGCAGTCACCATCCACAGTGATTTTAGAGCCCAAGAAGAGGAAATTTGTCACTACTTCCATCTTTTCCCCCTCTATGTGCCATGAAGTAATGGGGCCAGATGTCATGATCTTTATTTTTTTTAATATTTAGTTTTTAGCTGGCTCTTTCACTCTCCTCCTTCACCCTCATCCAGAGACTCTTTAGTTCCTCTTTGCTTTTTGCCATTAGAGTGGTATCATTTGCATATCTAAAGTTGTTGATGTTTCTCCTGCCTATGTTGATTCCAGCTTATAACTTGTTCAGCCCAGCATTCCTTCTGAATTAGAGAGCAGGTTAACTTCTGCAGTGCTTTTATCCACAGTTCTGAAGCAGAGTTTGGAAGAGGTAAGGGATCTGTATGAGGTCACATGAACACCTTGATTTTGACCTTTCTGGTAATGAGAGATTCCTGCAATGCTCATCCATTCACTCATGTATCAAACCTTTGTTAGGGCCATGAATGTTAATGTGTCACCTCTACACCATGGCAAAAGGCCAGTGTTTGTATTCAGCAGTGCTTAAAAACACCATCTTTGGAACCACATTAACTTGGGCTAGTTAAAGTGTATGCAGTGTATTCAAACAGAATTTCTTTGACTTAAATGATTCTATTGTAGCTTCCCTGGTGGCTCAGATGGTAAAGAATCTGTCTGCAATGCAGGAGACCTGGGTTCGATATCTGGGTCAAGAAGATTCCCCTGGAGAAGGGAATGGCTACCCACCCCAGTATTCTTGTCTAGATAATCCCATGGACAGAGGACCCTGGCGGGCTACAGTCCATGGGGTTGCAAAGAGTTGGACTGAGCAACTAATACTTTCACTTACATACAAAAATGGTAACTTGACTACATTTTATAATATGTGATTACTCTACGCATGCGAGCTCAGTCGCTTAGTCATGTTCAACTCTTTGTGACCCCATGGACTGTAGCCCACCAGGGTCCTCTGTTCATAGAATTTCCCAGGCAAGAATACTGGAGTGGGCTGCCATTTCCTTCCTGACCCAGGGATCAAACCTGCATCTCCTATGTCTCCTGCATTGGCAGTTGGAGTCTTTTCCACTGAGCCACCTGGGAAGCCCTTGATTACTCTATACAACTTATTAATTTTATTATATTATATTATGTTTTTACCTTTGAATGTTTTGAGAACATAAGAAGTAAAATTTATCTCAAGCCATGTTACTGTAATTTTTCATCCACTTACATGAACCTGCCCTCAAGTCAACCCCACCATTGAGCGCAGATCCCAACACTCGTAGTGAAGGAAGAGCAGGTGAGTAAGGAAGAAAGCTGGGTGAAATCCAAAATCCCATTCTTGTCACTGGCCTCCTTTCAGTGGATTTGATGAGACTGCTCCACCCAGTCTTTCCATGCTGGGGCACACCTAGCCTGCTTCCATCACATTTTTCCTATGCTTACCTTTTCCCAGTTGCTGTCACAAGTTTGGGATATGTCCTATCTCTGATTTCCTCTTTTGCCCAGACATGCCCCTTACATGTACCATGCAAGGGAACCCCTAAGATCAGTAAATAGGGCCTGTGTTCATAGGAAGGCATGTTACTGGGAAACTTTGTCCTGATTGAAAAGTGACAAATCTGTTCTTGTCTGCCTTGGCCACAGTGCTCACTAGGCCCTCAATAGCTGTTCGCTGGAACTGAACATGGTCTCCCTCCCACCACCAGATTATAGTTGAAGCCTGAGGAGAGGAGAGAAGGGGGCTTTGTCTGGTGGCTCAGACACTAAAGTGTCTGCCTGAAATGTGGAAGAACTGGGTTCAGTCTCTGGGTCGTGAAGATCCCCTGCAGAAGGAAATGGCAACCCACTCCAGTACTCTTGCCTAGAAAATCCCATGGACGGAGGAGCCTGGTAGGCTACAGTCCATAAAGTTGCAAAGAGTCGGACACGACTGAGCGACTTCACTTTCACTATCATCTCCAAAGTCTTAAGATATCAGGATAGAGGACAGTCTTTTCTTCAGCCAGTTGAATGAGAAACCAAAATATCCAGACATCAAAAACTCCACGTGGTTTTTCTAGGACAAGCTCCAAAGCCTGAGTGTGGGTTTGCAGGCTCCTTTTGTTTTGGCCAGCAAGGTATTCTAAAACAAATGTAATTTAAATATCTTTAAGTGAGACAAGTACTTTCTGGTTCTATTAGTTTCTGTCATTCTGTGTTTGGCCCTTATTTTGCCACTTCTCATTTAAACTCTGAAACCAAGTCCAACTTTATTTTCATTTCTCAATTTTCTCTATTCACACACCTAAGGAGGAACTAAAACTCTGCATGAGGAATCAGCAATTTATACAGGAAAAGATTAGCTTGTTCTCTGGACTACAATAGGCTAGGGGATCCAGGGTTGGTTTTATCCATTTAATCCAAAATTATTTTTTTGTCAATGGAATGGTTTGTTTGTCTTTCACTTGCATACTTTTGGGAAGGCAGATTCTGGCAAATGGTAGTATGCAAATTAAAAAAAAAGAAAACAAAATCAGTCCTGGGTGTTCATTGGAAGGATTGATGTTGAAGCTGAAAGTCCAATACATTGGCCACCTGATGTGAAGATCTGACTCATCTGAAAAGACCCTGATGCTGGGAAAGATTGAGGGCAGGAGGAGAAGGGGACGACAGAGGATGAGAAGGCTGGATGGCATCACCAATTCAATGGATGTGGGTTTGGGTGGACTCCAGGAGTTGATGATGGACAGGGAGGCCAGGCGTGCTGAATTCATGGGATCGCAAAGAGTCGGACATGACTGAGTGACTGAACTGAACTGAACTGAGAACTTATTGGAAGCCCAAGAAGTAATTTTTCTAAGGCAAAAAAAGATGTCTAATGCAAGGAGTTAAAACTGATATATATATACATACAATATAAATATATAATATATATTATATATGTATATATTATACATTATATTAATAATTATATAATAATTATGTATTAATGTATGTATGTATATTAATATATTATATATTCATTATATACATACATACATACACACACACACACACACACACACACACACACATACATACTGGGACTTCTCTGGTAGCTCAGTCGGTAAAGAATCTGTCTGCAGTGCAGGAGACCCCAATTCAATCCCTAGGTTGGGAAGATCCCTTGAAGAAGGAAACGGCAGTCCACTCTACTATTCTTGCCTGAAGAATCTCATGGTCAGAAGAGCCTGGCAGGCTACTGTCCATGGGTTGCAAGAGTGGTTTAGTAACTAAACCACTATATATATATGTATATGTGTAATACTTTGGCTGTCCTATGCGGCTTGTGGGATTTGGTTGCCTGACCAGGGATTGAACCCCCACCCTTGGCAATGAAAGCATGGAGTCCTCACCACTGGACTGCCAGGGAATTCCCAAGAGGAGTCTAGTTTTAATAATATAAAAATATTTTTATTTATTATTGGGAGAGAGGAATAGCTACTTTATTCAGAAAGCCAGCAGACAGAGAAGGTTAGTGTCCTGCAAATTTTAACTCCTAAATCATTCTTCAGTTTAATATTACTACGATATTCCTGTTTATTCTGTTTGTATCTAATCTGAAATAATAACACAGACTCTTAACAGGTTAGTAATTGCAAGTGTGTTATATTCATGATCGCAAAACCATTTTGATACATTTGTCTGGTCTGAATGACTCAGTGTCTGGAGGCTCATGGTACAGAAGAAAATATGGATTAATTTGATTAATGTTTCGGGTAATTCTGGCACTGTTCTGTGTTTTGCACAACATCATAAGTCATACAGTTCATTGATTCCATATCCTTGGGCTTGAGATTAGATCTTTTTATTCAATGTGCATGTCATTCATTTTATAGAGATGTTATCTATTTGTTCCTAAGTAATTAAATAATTTCACTTATTTTGAGCATAATTTGAAAAGTAGGGTTAAATTAAGAGGCAAATAAAGTTAAAAAGTTACTCTATATAAGATAAGGTATATAATGATAGAATTTTAGTATTTTCAGACTTCTAATACACCATCCTCAACTTCAATCTTTGCCTTGTACACATTCCATGAGAGCCTCACCTGGCTATTTTTTTTTTTTTTTTTTTTGACAAAATCCTTTGTCAATCTGCAAAGTAGTATTAATTCACCCAGTGGCATCAATCTGTCTTCTAGCTTTTTTGGTCATCAATTTGTATCAAGCCCCATATCCATCAACAAAACAATTTTTATCTCCATGGACATTCAATTTGATACAGACTGGTCTCAAATGGCAAATGTGCACAAGGGCAAATTTACTTTTAATAAATGTATACTCAAAAGGCAAAACAAACTGCTCCTGGCAAGTTCAGGTTCTCTGAAGGCAAGGACGGCATAAAGATGGCAGGGAGCAGCTCTAAGTTATTCATGACTAAAGCTCATGAACTAACTGGATTGTACTGACGAGAACCAAGTAACACATTAGAAATATGGAGGGTACACTGCCTCACCATCTTTATTCCTTCTAACTCCAGGCTCCATGGAGAGAGAAATGACTAAATCTCTATTTTAATAGCTGCTGTCAAGTATTTTGCTCTGTAGGGCCTATTTCAGCAGTTCCTGGTGGCAATATATGGCATTTCCCTGATTAAGAGCCATTTTATAACTTGTGTAATTGGCCACAAATCAGGGGAATGTCATAATGTAGCAGGAAAACATTCCCATCTCCGTCAGAGCCTTGGCTTGGATTTCTGGAGGAATTATTACTTGAGTAGTTTGTGGGTTTGCATTACTTTAAATAATGTACTACCTGAAGTACAAAAAAGGACATTTAAACTAATGAACCTTTCTGTCACCTAACCCTGGCTACCACACCTGTCCTTAGATTTCTTTTTCCCTTGGAGAAAAAACTCTTAGAACATGAGATTCTTTTTCCATTTTTATAACACCAGTGTTTGTGGGGAAATAGAGTCAAGGACAGGGCTGGGAGCAGGGTGAGGAGACTCAGCATTCTCCTAGGTGTGGAATTCAAAGGGGCCCCCCAAGACTCAGTGTTCAAGATAAAACTTTTTCATGCAGTATTTTTTTTAATCACATTTAATTCAAAAAAGATCAATATGAGCAAAATATTAAACATTTTCAATAGAAGCAGAATCTAACCCTGCACTTGTATGGCCGGACCTCTCAGCTCACCCTGATCTCAGCTCTGGGCGAGCGCACTGGGGCGAAAGGCATGATGACCAAGTAACGAGGTGACCCGACTCGCCAGGTGAGGAGAGCAGGTCTGACTCTACAGCTATTGTTCAGGCTGAGATGAATGCAGTTTCCCGAATAGGATTATACATATAAGGGATCATATTTCACCTATGATACGCAATCCAAAGCATTTACTGTCAGAGTGCTATCTATAATGGAGACAAAACGTGTAATCCCATGCCAGCCTCTATTGGAAATCAAAGACTATTCATTGAGAGCATTGGCAAATATAAATGATAAAAATATCTTTTCTCTCCAAGGTTAGTAAAGACAAACATTATTCTTTTATTTAAAAAATATGCTTATTTCCTGAATTGAGATAGTCACTGTGATACTATACACCAAAATACAAAGCTAAAAAGAAGATCCTGCTACTGTCCTTAAGAAGATGGATGCTAAGCTCATGGCTGTGATGATCTGACAACTCTGTGAGAAAGGGGTACACAGAGGAGGCATGTAATCCAGATGGGGTGCCAGGCCTCCCAGAGATGATAACATTTGGACTAAATCTTGAAGGTCTGGTAGAAGGTAGTTGGTTGGAAAAAAGGGATGGGGAGGAGTTCCAAAGAGAAAAATGAACACTGCAGAACGTGGAGGTTTGAAATGGTAGCAAGTTTTCAGAAAGCATGAATATCTCAGTAAGGCTGGGGAGCTGGATGCAAGCCAGAAAAGGGGAAGGAATGAGACCAAAGACAGAAACAGGAGGCAATTACATGAGAACAGGCGATATTTGAATGAAATAATAAATATAATAACTTATCTAGAATGTGGGCTGTATTGAATTTTTAATGCAAAACCCATGCCATATCAAGGCAGATATTTTATGCACTTTGGTCTTTGAATTAGGGATAAAATACACAAAAATGTATTTAGGAGGCAAAAACTTTTTCAGAGATGTGCCCCACTAAATCAAAAGCTGCACAAAGATATTTATACTTATTCACTCATTTGTGACTATAATTTCTAAAGTCAAAATAGGTGGCATTTGATGCTCTTTAAAAGTTGCCATACTTTAAAAATTAAAAGTTCCTCTACTTAAGACACAGATGAAATGATGTTACAGAAATTAGGTTTAAAAATTCTGAAGTAAAACAAAAAAAAATCTGAAGTAATGCCCAGTACAAATTGATGTGTGAAGGCAAAATATAATAAAACTGATAAGATAGTTTACTCGCTCTAAATCTAGATAGTAAAAATAATCGTTAACAACCACGGTGCAACGATTACATTTTTCCAATAATCTGATAAAATATCCTACCAATCACAACTACAATTACACTGAAAATAATAATAAAAAGAGATCACACTAACCTTTTACATCATTTGCTAACTTCTTGGCTTCATTAAGAATTCTGAAGCTTTTCTGAAGAGAACCTTTGGCACCTTCCTTTAATGAACCCTGAGGACCTGTTGCCTGTGGGCAGAAAAAGAAGTGTCACGTTTCTAAAACCAAAGAATGAAGGAGTCGAGCTACCCTGAAGGGAGTTGGTATACCGTTCACCCTTAGGAAAGCATTCTGAACTATGCATGCAGAATAATACATTATCAGCATGTATTTGTGATTAAAGTGAGGAGATGAGAAGAAAGTCTAGAAGAGAACCCTTGGGAATCCCAACATTTATTTAAAGGCAGGTACAGAAAGTGGGGCTGGCAAGGTGGTTGAGATTCCAGAAAGGACAAAGAGAAGCTAGGAGAGCATGATATCAGAAATCGAGAGACACAGAAGTGGCTCAGAGCATGGTGAGTGGCAGTGTTGAATGGCCGTAACTGGTCAGGACTGTCCAGCGCTGTCAAACGGCCAAGCAGACTGAGAACTAAGCGCATCCTTGACTTGATCCCTAAGCACATCTCATTCCAGCTGTGAGATAAGTGGAGGAAGCATCTCCTGTCCCCGAGGTGTTGAAATGAGGAAGAACAGTGTTCCTCTTCTGAAGGTATCTCCAAGTATTGGGCAAAATAAAACCTTCCAAATGACCGTCTCTGAGCCACAATCATCTCCTAGCAAAGATGGATTTGTTGAGGCTTGAACTAAGAGAGGTGTCACAAAGATAATAGAGTGAGATGGGAAAGGATTGCTTAAAGTAAATGTTTAGTTATCCATTTTAATAATGTTTGCACGTCAAGAGTCATTACATACCAAAAGATAAACCAAGTAGGGCCTTACAAATTTAGATCTTGTAAATTCTAAATTGGAAGAGTATTTCAGAGTGTAAGAAAAGCTAGCGAATGCTAAATACTTACTGTTGAAGTTATAAATCTGAACTCAGTTTAGCCCAGATATAATACTCTTCAACCACATTTCCAGTGGTTTAATAACATTTTTTATCATACTATTTGAACACTAAACTAGGAGAGATTACAGATTGCTACTGTTGTGGTAAAATTTATTTTAAGGTGTTATTCCAACAGCTTTCACTTAAATAATCTATTGCTTATAAAACAGATTAATTAAATAATACTATGATATCTACAAAAGGCCACATTGGAAACATCTACATAAACAAAATGAATCTGTGCATTTATATCTAGCCTTTGCAAAAAGAGCTGCCTGACAACTCTGACAAATTATGCTGTGGGAAATAGACACTCTCTTCAATTGAGAATACAGAAATTCTTGGTTCTATGGTGTCTGTGGGGAATTAGATACAGTAAAGTCATTTAAGTGTCATTTATTTTGAAAAAAAGGTAAGAGTGTCAATATCAATGGCACAACTCCAATGTACCTTGCTCAAAAAAATAAGCCTCCATTACCTACTCAGCTTCATATAGAAGCTTCATATAGAATTGTTCCAAATTTATATGCCATTCTTACTCCCTTGGTTACAGGTTTCCTGAATCAAAACAGATTAGAGAAAGGAAATTACAAAGAAAGAAGAATGAAGATTCTCTAAATAAGCACATGAAAGCAGCCAAAGTGACAGCTGACAAAGTGACAATGAGGAAAGAACACCAACTTGGAGAATCTTTAAATCTCAGCAATCCAAATCCACTTGGATAAGGATGAAACAGGCTTCAGTAGACGCCAATATTGACAACGATGATCCTGAACTATCAGGATAATACGGCTCATTCATAATACTAGATGGAGCTAGACAAAGCAATCAAGCAAGGGAGCAAGCTTTCCCCAGAGTCTTAAGGTATGAATTCCTTTCTACAGGACCATGGTCTGGTGAGAATCTAACAACCAATATTTTACAGCTGATCTTGGATATGCAAAGGAGGCAAAGGGGTAAAGGAGGGAGAGAGAGTTGACTTGCTATTCATAAGAAAATTAATGAAATGATGTGAGAGAGAAAAGAAGGGCCAGACAACATGAAAAAGGGCTAAAGTCTGAGCTGTGGAAATTTGGAGGGACTAGGAAGAGTGATGGGAAATATTCACTTTCTTCTACTTTCTTACACTTTTCAACAGTTTCAGTGAGGTATAAATAACCTTACCATACTTAAAATTTGCAATTTGATAAACTTTGATATTTATACACCCATGAAACAGTCAAACAATTGAGGTAGAGAACATACTCATCATTTCTTTTCATACCCTCCTTCCCACTCCTCATCCTTCCTTATCTCCACATAAGCACTGCTCTGGTTTCCAGAACTTTTAGTTTGTATTTTATGGACTTTTATATAATAGAATCATCCAGTATGTAGTACTCTTTTTGCTTGTTTGGCTTCTTTCATTCAGGGTAATTATTTTGACATTTATCCATGTTATGTGTATATCAAGATGTGATCTCTTTTTTATTTACATAGATACGTGTGTGTGTTCCGTTGCTCAGTCATGTCCAACTCTTTGGGACCCCATGGACTATAGCCTGCCAGGCTCCTCTGTCCATGGAATTTTTTCCAGGCAAGAACACTGGAGTGGGTTGCCATCTCCCACTCCAGGGGCTCTTCCTGACCCAGGGTTCGAGCTGCAATATCTTGCATTTCCCACACTGGCAGGTGGATTCTTTATCACTGTACCACCTGGGAAGTCCCACATGGATATGCCCCAATCTATTTATTCACTCACTTCTTGATGGACATTTGGATTATACCAGCTTTGGCTATTCTAAATAGAGTCGCTATTAACATTTGTATACAAATCTTTGTATGAACATATGATGATTTCTCTTGGAATGAAAGACCTCTAAGTGGTGTGGCTAGACTATCTGGTGGATATATGTTTACGCTTTTAAGAAACAATCAACATGCTTTCCAAATTATTTGTACTATTTTTAATTCTCACTAGAAGTGGGTAAGAGTTACAAATGTAACTATATCCTTGTCACTACTTGATATAGTTGGTCTTTTAAGATTTTAGACATTCTAATGGTGTGTACAACATTTGGGTTTTAATTTGCATTTTCCTTGCAACTAATTATGCTGAGTGTCTTTTCATGTGCTTTTCACCATCTTTGGCTGTGTCTGTTAAAATTTTTTGTACAAGTTTTTACTGGGTTATTTGTTCTTAGTGAGTTTTGAAAGATATTTATGTATAATATGGATACAAATCCTTCATCAGACATGTAATTTGCAAATACATTCTTCTAATTTGTAGATTATGTTAATACATGGTTCTATGTTTTAACATTGTCAGAATTTTTCCATCTAGGTTTATGAGGGATATTGGTCTATAATTTTCTTTTTTTTCATAATGTCTTTGGTTTGTATCATAGTAATACTGGCATTATGGAATGACTCAGACATATTTCCTCTTCTTCAATACTCTGAAGAATTAATTACTTTTTATTAAATGTTTGATAGATTCACCAGTGAAATCATTTGGAACTGAATTGTGTGTGGTGTTTGTGTGTGTGTGTGTGTGTGTGCATGTGCATGTGTGGATGTATGCAAGGGTTTTAAAATACAAATTTAATTCTTTAATAAGTATAGGGCAAAGAAGCACTCCAAAATAATAAAGAGCTGATGGCATACAGCAATGTACCAACAGTCCAGGTTTAAAAGACAAGTCTTTCATGTGATGACAGAATGGAAAAGACTAACATGAAATGGGTGAAGAGAACTGCTTCAGTTTGTTGGAATCTGGAGAGTTTCTTTTCCAACACTGCTTAGTAAGTCACTGAAGCACATCAACAATATCAGGACTGTTGATGAAGCAGCATTTTCCAAGCTAATTATACTTCATACATATTTATAAGCACCACATCTGAGTTTCTGAGCTGTTGTCTACAGCATATGTGAAATATCAATGAGGTTCTTAGAGTTGCAAGATATTTTGTTTCCTGCTTTTCAGAGATTGTATTTTTATAAATAAGTTATTCTCTCTCTATATATACATATATATATATAAATTACCTAAAATCTTTTATTACATCACACAAAATAGGATCTAGTAGTATATATAGGTTGCTACATGTTTTGTTAGCTAATAAATCATTTATGGAAAATGTGAGATAATTTAAATCATTAGAGAAGGAAAAATACAAGAAAAAAACCGATAAAGTCTACAAAGATTTAACAGAGGCTTGGCACTTAATTGGCTTTTAATACATGTTAGTTTTCTTCTTTCTACTATTTGTTAAATATTCATAGTGACTTGTTAAGGCACCATGTCATTGATTAATAGATGAATGAATCGATTGATTTACCCAATAAAAGTTTATAGCTTGTTCAAGGAGAAGGCAATGGCAACCCACCCCAGTACTCTTGCCTGGAAAATCCCATGGACAGAGGAGCCTGGTAGGCTACAGTCCATGGGGTCGCAAAGAGTCGGACACGACTGAGCGACTTCACTTTCACTTTTCGCTTTCATGCACTGGAGAAGGAAATGGCAAGTCACTCCAGTATTCTTGCCTGGAGAATCCAGGGACAGAGGGGCCTGGTGGGCTTCCGTCTATGGGGTTACACAGAGTCGGACATGACTGAAGCGATTTAGCGGCAGCGGCAGCAGCAGCTCTTTCAAGCACTGGAGTAAGCTCTGATATTCACAGACGGAATGACTGCCTTCTCTAACCGAAGTGCAGTGGAGTGGTACAGTGCAGTGGCAAAATTCCTTATACAGAAAATGATTACTGCCACAATGGAGCATGGAAATATCTAGGTGTGTGTTGTCAGAGGAGGCGCTCTTAGGGAAGAAGATGTGAAGGTGAGACCTGAAGTTAAGTTTATGAGGATGGTAAACCCACACATGACTGATTTATTATTTAAATAAGCAAATTTTAAAGTTATTGCTTGTATTTCTTTCTATATTCTTATTATTTTTCTAAGTGGCCTTCAAGTAACTTCTTTATTAGAGATAAATTTCCCGAATTCATTGAAAAAGTTGGCACTACGGAGAGACGTATAATTGTTGCTTGTTTTTGTTTTCTATAGAAAGTACTAGCTGAAAATTCATCAGCATGGTTTATAACTTATTTTGTTATGAAATAATTTATTTTAGAAGACGTCTTGCACATTTCCAAAGGGGATAATTTGTCAAGATAATATGTGACTTAGATGATTATAAACTTAAAATCTTTTTAATAAAGAAAGCTGTCCAAAATGTGCAGAGGTATATGTAAGGACTGGTAATTAGCCACAATGTGTTTATGTAAAATATATGTCAGAAAAAATTTATATTTGGGCATGTTAGACTGTTGCTAAAAATTAGGGAGAAATTTCTTACTATGAGAAAACAAGTTCTTAGAAAAAATGGTGGGTTTAGTCTCGTATATATTTTAAAAGATATAACTTTTGAGAATATTGAAAAAAATGTATGTGATGCTAATTAGATATATTAAGCTATAAAAACAGTCATGCAAAAGTTATCCATTTGTACAAAAACCATCTGTACAGGAAATGATATGGACAGATGAACAATATTATAAAAGTGATCGTGGTTAGTGAGATTATACACATTTTAGATTTTCTTCCTTTTGCTTGTCTGTATTTCCTATTTTTGTATAATGGATATGAACCGCTTTTGTCATAAAAGATCACTTTCAATTTTAAAATAAGAAAATCACCGTGTATTGATTTTAAATGTGTTTTTAAATAACCTACGTTTCAAAAATCTGCAGGATACTAAAATGAAACACTAAATCAAAAATGAGTTCAGAAACAACCCAAAGGAATGACTCTGGCCAAAAATCTGGTGAAAGGCTGTAGATCCTGGCATCACATAATATCCTAAGATGGGACAGGGGTTAAATGAGCCTCTGGAGGACTGAAGGCAACTGAGAAAGGAGACCAAATGATGGAATAGAAAGCCTCCAAAAATTACTCATGAGAATTTAGAATTCATGACTGTGAATTTGCAGCTCGATAATACCAAGAAAGACAATCAAGAGAGGATTTAAAAGTATATTTAGGCTTCTCTGGTCATCTAGTGGTTAAGAATCCACCTGCCAATGCAAGGGACATGAGTTAGATCCCTTGTCTGGGAAGATCCCACATGCAGTGGGCAATTAAGCCTATGGGCCACAACTCCTGAAGCCCATATGCCTAGAGCATGCCTAGAGCCCCGGCTCTGCAACGGGGAAGAAGAGTCCCCTGTTCTCGGCAACTAGAGAAAGGCCGCAGCAATAAAGACCCAGCACGGTCAAAACTAAATAAATAAATCTTTATTTAAAAACATAGTATATAGAGTAAACCTGGCTTAAAACTCAACATTCCAAAAACTAAGATCACGGCATCCGGTCCCATCACTTCATGGTAAAGAAATGGGGAAAAGGTGGAAACAGTGACAGATTTTATTTTCCTGGGCTCCAAAATCACTGCAGACAGTGACTGCAGCAATGAAATTAAAAGACGGTTACTCCTTGGAAGAAAAGCTATGACCAACCTAGACAGAGCATGAAAAGGCAGATGCATGACTTTGCCTACAAAGATCCATATAGTCAAAGGTATGGTTTTTCCAGTAGTCATGTATGGATGTGAGAGTTACCATAAAGAAGGCTGAGCACTGAAGAATTGATGCTTTTGAACCATGGTGTTGGAGAAGACTCTTGAGAGTCCCTTAAACTGCAAGGAGTTCAAACCAGTCAATCCTAAAGGAATTCAACCTTGAAAATTCACTAGAAAGACTAACGCTGAAGCTGAAGCTCCAACACCTTGGCCAACTCATTGGAAAAGACCCCGATGCTGGGAAAGACTGAGGGCAGGAGGAGAAGGGGGCGACAGAGGATGAGATGGTTGGGTGGCATCACTGACTCAATGGACATGGGTTTGAGCAAATTCTGGGGGATAGTGAAGAACAGGGAAGCCTGGCGTGCTGCAGTTCATGGGGTTGCCAAGAGTCAGATGTGACTTAGAGACTGGAAAACAACAACAGGTATAGTAACTGAGTGAAACAGTTTTCACCAATCACAGCCTGAGCGCCATCGCTCCATCGCCTCTGGACGCCGCTGACTGTTGCCATGGAGTAGGGACTAGACAAGCTATTGAGGGTGGCATTGGTGGGTATCAATGAGTCTTGATTCTGAGTAGAGACAATGGAGAAATGTCTATTGATTTAGAGACCATCCTTACAGGGCTTATGCCTTTCTTTCCATTTAATGTCCAGAATCAAACTCAACATGGCAATTTCACCTCCTGATTAGTCCTATATTTATTCCTGTTGGTGGAAATCTCAAGTAGCAGGTCTGAGAGCACTGCTATCTTGAATAAAATTAGTTTAAATTTACATTGCATTATAGCATCACCCCAAAGAGTTTCTGTGTTGCTGACTAACCAAACTCTTTGATTTCATTTCTAACAATTTATGCCCTGAAATTTTAAATATATCAAATTCTGGGTAATAAAACAGAAGCTTGTTTCTCTGCTTCCAATAGATTTTTAAAAGTTACTTAATCAAATCAGTATATCATGTTAGCTGGCTTAAGGAATACCATTTTCAAACACAGATTCAATATTTTTCTGTGTAACTTAGACCCTCACTGACTTTTTCATATTTGCTCTTGCACAAATCAGTCAGTTCTTAGATAAGTTGCTGAATTGTTGATGGAGAAAAAATGCTCACCAGTTTTATTGACAGATTCAATTGTCAAACCTATTACGGATTATACTACTTTTTCCATTAACACTACACTGGTATAGAATTTAAATTCCAATGACTATAGATATTAATAAGAGGTCAAAATTACTGTTTGAATAACTTCTAAGTAATGGCTGACAGAATAAAATACAAGCTATATGTGAGTTAAAGTTTAAAACTTAACTGACACTATATTTTATCAGGCCTTTGATTGCAATGTGTATTCTGCTAATATTTGCAGTTCTTTATGTAGGAAATAAAAACTCAAAAATGACCTTGCAAGTATTCTTTATGTATTTTGGTTCATCCAATTACACAAAGCAAATATTAAATAAGACAGACCGAAGAGAAGCTATGACCACATTTCTAAACAAATACTCATTAGAAATACCTTAATGTTTAATCATACTATTGCAAAATTCACAGTATTTGACTATATGATTTATTGACCAGTAGCAGTGGTATTAAAAGAATTTAGCCACGTAAGGATTCAAAAACTAATTAAAAAAGAAGAGATTATTAGGAATAACACTACTAATATTAAAAGAAAGAATAATAAAAATAATAAGAAAATAAAAAATGTAATAAAGGAAAAGAATAAATAAGGTAGTAAAAGTTGGAAAGTGTTATTTTTACTAACATGACAAATAATAAAAACTTAAATGATAATTTATGGTTTGAGCACAGGCCGGAATTCTATTTATCTTTATTCCTATGTGTTTCATAATGTCTCTATATGTTAAGTACAACAAATATGTGGCTTAAAAAAAGATTTAAAAACAAAGAAAACATTGAAAATGTAGACATGCTTAACACCTCATGTTAATAAACAGTTCAGAAGTTACCTATTACAAGCACCACAATTGCATCAAAGCAAGATAATTGGAGACTGAATATCAAACCAGGTTAAAAAAATAAATTTTAAGCTTTGGGGATTATTAACTATTGGCATTAAGCCAAGAAAGAGATCAGAAGAGAATGTGCAGTTTCTTAAAAAGCTACACTTCAGCTGACACAGCTCAGCATCCAACTTGTAGGCAGATCTTCTAATCCTCAAATTCTGACTGTCTATCTTCTTCCCACATCCTGATTAGGAAATTTCAGCACACCCCTTGAACTTAATTCTAATCACTAAAAAAAAAAAAAACAAACCACTTACAAGACTACATTTAAATTAAACTACTATTAAACTACATTTAAATAAATATTCATAGATGATTTCAATCTAAGTAGGGAAATAAATTTTATATTTCTTTTGAAATTTTCTTCTCTATTCAAGGAGTCCCTTGTGGCAGTATAAATATCTCATCTATTCTGAAAATCTGGAGCATCCTAGCCTTTCTAGATTCTTAGCATCGGTGTTTGGAGATGGGAGGGAGCAACTGACATTTAGTGATCAGCTACTGAACACCAAGTATTACCTATGTGAAGATCACAGAATCCAGTGAAGGTGAAATTCTCACAGAGTTACTAGTGTTTCTGTCCTCATGAGGGCTATTTTTAGCTTAACTTTTAATTCTGGAGACATTCTCTTTTGGGAAAAGGAGGTAGGAGTTAAACAGAATGCCATGGTCACCAGAACCTGAAGTCACAGAGCAGAAAGCAAGCAGAGATTCAGCATATTTTAAAACTCCTGACGCTGCAGCTGTGCGCTCAGGGTCTGACCCAAAGTCTTTTTCTCTAGATTATTTTAAGATGTTGTTTTCTCTTTCTCTTTGACTTCCATAGTCTAACAATGATCTTTCCGGGTATAGATTAAATTTTACTTCTCATGAAGTGTGAGTGCTTAGTCACTCAGTCGTGTCTGACTCTTTGTGACCCCGTAGTCTGTAGCCCACCAGGCTCCTCTGTCCATGGGGATTCTCCAGGCAAGAATACTGGAGTGGGTTGCCATGCCCTCCTCTAGGGGATCTTCCCGACCCAGGGATCAAACCCAGGTCTCTGGCATTGCAGACGGATTCTTTATTGTCTGAGCCAATGGGGAAACTCATTTATCGTGAAGGGCTTTCTTTTGAGAAGTTATCTTTCACCAGCCCTTGAAAATTTTCAGTCTCTCTTTGACTATTACTACTTCCCTGTTCTCACTCTTTCAACTTCTGAACCCCTGATAGATTTACATTGCTTTTTTACAAGGTATATTCCTTGTCTTTTACACTTCTTTTATATTTTACCATGCTTGCTGCATTCTGGGTAATGTATCAACTCTTTCAATTAATTCATTCTCTTTCTCCCTTGTTTAGCTTTCCCATTCAATTTTGAGTTATACTTATTATATACTTTTTATTTTTAGAAATTTTATTTGCTTCTATTATACATTTCCATAATCTTCTGTAGTTTTTCTTTTTATCACTCTTTTCTATTTTTTAACATTGCAATAATTTTAAACACTTTTATTGTATATCCTTTCAGATTTTTGAAAAACTTCAGGATCATGTTATATACTTTGCCTGCCTACCCTCTTTCCTAGTTGATTATTTACGGTGTAGCTAAACAGACCAATTTTCTGTGCCTTTCTAGATATTCTAAGGGTTGCAAGAACCAATTCCTCTCTACTCTGTTAAAATTTTAGCTTGGAAAGTCTTGTACCATGCAAACTTCAATGCATATGTAAAAATATATGGTATAATTTGGACTTCAATCTGTAGGCTTGTGGTTTTAGCAGCTTATGAGAGACATTTTTCACAACTGGGGCATGAAAAGAACCAAGATTCCTTGGCATGCTCTGGTCTAGAGGGAGTGCTCATTGATGAGAAAATTGTTTGGAAGTCTCACAATTTTGCATACTTTCAAATAGTCAAAAAAGACTCCTTCGTTTATAGGTTTAGGATGATGTTTCTGATGTTTTCTCTCCCTGCTCAGGCTTTTAAAATCCAGCCTCTAGACATATGATCTATATTTATGTTCCAAATTCAGTGAGTCACTAAGGTGCCAGCTTTAGGATGTGCTATTATGCTTCTCTTGTTTTTATTTTCAGATTACCCTTTTGTTTCCTCTTTCCAAAATAAAGTATGTGTTAAATTTTGGGAGTTAGAGCTTTATCTAACATTTCTGTGAATTTCTCACATTAGGAGGGATCTAATTAATTCAGGCTGCTATGTTATCAGAGCTCCCTGACAATTTCTTTCTAGTATCCTTATTTTCTAACAGGGTTTTTCTATCAACCTGCTACATAAGAGTAAATTAACAAAAATCCAATTTATTCTCTAGACTCTCAACCCAAAAGCAAGAAAAAACTCCTTTTGAAGTTTCTATGGATTTTTACTCTCCTTACATTAAGGAATTAACAGTGGGAAGTCACTTTACAACAGCAGTTCACGTATTTATTTGGAACAGGTGTCTAAGGCTTTGCTGCTGCTAAGTCACTTCAGTTGTGTCTGACTCTGTGCAACCCCATAGATGGCAGCCCACCACCCTGGGATTCTCCAGGCAAGAATACTGGAGTGAGTTGCCCTTTCCTTCTCCAATGCATGAAAGTGAAAAGTGAAAGTGAAGTCACTCAGTCATGTCCAACTCTTTGCGACCCCATGGACTGCAGCCTACCAGGCTCCTCCGTCCCTGGAATTCTCCAGGCAAGAGTACTGGAGTGGGGTGGGGTGCCATTGCCTTCTCCGGTCTAAGGCTTTAAACCTACTTAATTTTAGGTATATTTTTCTCTTGGATAATTTTTCCAGATTTCTCCCCCTCTCTGTAATTCCTATAAAGTCTACATAACATTTACACAGCACTGTTCTTTACTAACTATCCCACTATTATTTTTTTTATGAGAAAAAGAATTACTTACAAATTACCCTCACCTTCTTCTGTATTTTACATTATTTTTGTTTGGGAAAGATCATGCTGCAGATATTTAGACTCACAGCTTCCAGGAATGATGCATAATTGCATCAACTGACAGAACATGGGTTTGGAGAATAAAGAGGAAGACCACATTGAGCACTGGAGTTGAAAGTCAGTATAAATTCTCAATTTCTAATGCTGATTCTTAGAGAAGATCAGACTAAACACTGAGCCTGAGACTATTAATAACTGAGAAAGAGGGTTCTGGATTAGAGAGTGTGTATGTGAGAGAGAGAGGGAGAGAGCTTTAGACGGTAATAGAGATTGTAGTGTAAAGAAGAGGGTACAGAAGAAAAAAAAGAAATCTTCAGCTACCATGGGACATGAAAAAGTGATTCTTTTTATGCAAGATACCTAGGGAAGGTTGGACTGCCTACGTTTTCTACACTGAAGTGTATATCACAGAACATGTTCCATTCACTCTGAGAAAAAGAGAGAGGGAGGAAGGAAATTAAGAAAGGAAGGAGGGCAACGTTTCAGGGTTGATGGAGACTGTGTGGTTATTATGTGATAACTCTTCATGATCTTAACGAACAAGAACAATAGAATCCATTCTACATTAGCCTTCCGTTTTGTCGCTGTTGTTTGCTGTTTGGATATCCCAGATTCAAGTGTACGTCATCTAAGAACTTCCCAGTGGAAAAGGGCAGAGGGTCTCATCTCCCAATGCCCTGAAACCATGACTACTGTCATCCCAAGGCTCCAGCAGCATATAAAATCTATTCCTCATCTACTTCTAAAATCAGATCTGGTTGATAAAACAGGTTTTAAGTTCACCTATGATCTGGAAATGTTTTTCAAGATTTAA
The DNA here is from genome assembly GCF_033118175.1 of Dama dama. Lineage (NCBI taxonomy): Eukaryota > Metazoa > Chordata > Mammalia > Artiodactyla > Cervidae > Dama > Dama dama. The sequence continues at coordinate 23,041,511 of NC_083706.1, read as the reverse complement.
TTCTCTATTGTTTTAGAGTCTGAGGACTTTTTATAGCATCAAAGCAATTGAGATTAGAAAGAAATTACTGGACCTTCATATTCTCTATTTTTGAAAGAGTGATATATTTCCCTTCTCTTTTTCCTTGTGCCCACCAATGAGAAGTACGAAATGAGATGTTATTTTTGAGACTGTGTATAGGGGAAACAATAATTTTATACCAATAATACAATAATAGTAATTTTCCCAGCCAACACGAATAGAAAATTGGAAGTATGAAAGTGTTAGTCACTCAGTTGTGTCTGACTCTGCGATCCCATAGACTGTAGCCAATCAGGCTCCTCTGTTCATGGAATTCTCCAGGCAAGAATTACTGTGAGTTGCCATTCCCTTCTCCAGGGGATCTTCCTGTCCCAGGGATGGATCTGGGTCTCTTGACTGTAGGCAGATTCTTTACCGTCTGACTCACAAGGGAAGCCCATTAGAAAAGTAGTAGTATTTGTTTTTTCATAAAGTTTATGTTCCTATGACTAAGCTAGACAGTGTGTTGAAAAGCAGAGACATCACTCTGCCTAAAAGGTCTGTAGAGTCAAGGCTATGGTCTTCCCAGTATGGCTGTGAGAGGTGGACTGTAAAGAAGGCAGAGTGTCAGAGAACTGATGCCTTCGAACTGTGGTGCTGGAGAAGATTCCTGAGAGGTCCTTGACAGCAAGGAGATCAACCTTAAGAGATCAATCTTAAGGGAAATCAACCCTGAATACTCATTGGAAGGATAGAAGCTGAAGCTCAAGTTCCAGTATTTCGGTCACCTGATGTGAACAGTTGACTCACTAGGAAAGCTCCGGATGCTGGGAAAGATTGAAGGCAGAAGAAGAGGGCATCAGAGGATGAGATGGCTGGATGGCAACACTGATGTAATGAACATGAACTTGGGCAAAATTCGGGAGATGGTGAGGAACAGGGAGGCCTGGCGTCCTGTGGTCCATGGGGTTGCAAAGAGTCAGACATGACTGGGTGACTGAACAACAACATGCTCCTAAAATAATATTTCATTTTGAGATTTAAATAAATTAAATATGCAAGATAAGAGGTTGTTGCTGTTTACATAGCAACTATACTACAATATTTAGTTGTTTATAGACTCCACCTGCTCACTATTTAATTAAAATAAAGGATCAACTTTCTTCTCACTCATATTTTCCTTTCAATTACATTGTTGATTATGTGTGCATTACAAATAGGTAAACTTAAGCAGATTTTTAAAAGTGAAGTGGCTTTAAAAATGTCAATTATGCTTTAAGATTATTCCACCATTCATTTGGGGATTTTTTTCCCTATGTTATTTTCAATGCTTTTTTTCCTTCTCATATTATCTCACATCCATTTTCTTCACAGTAATAATTGGTTGTTTTATTGCTTGTCTAACAGGTCTTTTTTCCTCCTTGTATAAATTCCTCTTTTGCTTCTTTGTACTTTGTTTTTAATTCATTAAAGACATTCTTCCTTCTTTGTAGGCCTAGATTCAAATGACTCTTTCATACATAAATAATAAACTTAATCTTACTCTTCTATGTTTATCTATAGCTGTAGCAATAATACCAGCTCTTACATTTATGAAATGCTAGTTCTACCTAGGTAATTGCTCAATTTAATGGCAAATATATTTCTTTTCTAGCACAATAGAACTACATTATAATGAATTATTAAAATTAAAACTTTATTTATTCTGTTCCCGAAACACAGTCTACCAATCTTTCTGACCAAATCAGTCTTCTGTGTGTTTGCTGATAGCCATTTAATAAATCAATGATTCTCTTTAGCCTTTACTTAGCAATTTTTCAGACATTTAATTATTTTTACACGGCTTATGGGGACAGAATAACAATAACAAGTGGACATGCTGTATGCATTAAAACTTCTCCTAGCTCCATGTTTGAGTTTGGCTAGCCTATCATGTATAAGCATCAGTGCTGAGGAAAAGCGAATATTTCATGTTGGCGTGAAAATGAGTCTCCTAAGTGTGAAGTGATAGAGTCAATTCCTACGTAGGTTAATAAGAAGGCTGGGGTCCCTGAGGCGGCAAAAGGGGCCTGGGGCTCTCAAATCAGAGATAGAGGTCTGGAATTCTCAAGGAGGAGGAAAGGACAAACAACACCTTTTTTCCCCTGTACTTTCCTTAGTCACATAAAAGTTTTTTTCTTTAAGCCTGGAACTGATGACTACACAACAAACAACTCAGTTTAAACTCTGTACTAAGGATTATTTAACAACAATGTATCCTCCTTGAGGACAGTTTCTCCTCCCTGAAAACCTTCTGACTAATCCTGATATCCTTAGAATGTATATTATTAAGGGAATGGGTCTGGTAGGATCTTTCTATTGTTAAGTTCTAATCCTGTCATCCTAAAATGTAAATTGTGGGAGTGGGTCTGGTAAAATTTTTACAGCCTTGAGACATTCTTTTGATTTACTATAATAACTAATTAAAGAAGTATATAACTCCCTTGCTAACACTAGTGAGGGGGCACCTCTGTCCCCCCTTCTGATGTCTGTGTCAGAAGCTGTCTCCGTCTCTTTTCAGACTTTAATAAAACTCTGCTGCACAAAAGCTCTTGAGGGATCAAGCCTGGTCCCTGGTCCCGAAGCTAAATCTTCTTTGGAAATCAAGAATCGGACACTGTTCACCATAAGCTATCATCTTGGGGGCTCGTCTGGGATCTTCAGGACAAGGCAAGAACATTCAGAGCTCTAGGCTCTCTGCTTTCTCCGTACACAAGTTTTCTGCTTTACTTTCCTAGCTCTGCGGTGCGCTTGTGCGAATGAATGACACGCCCTGCGCGAGGCAAGCGGAGCCCAGCTCTGTGGTTCTGCAGTGCCTCATAAGGACTGAGTTCAGTTCAGTTCAATTCAGTTCAGTCACTCAGTCGTGTCCGACTCTTTGTGACCCCATGAACCGCAGCACACCAGGCCTCCCTGTCCATCACCAACTCCCGGAGTTTACTCACTCATGTCCATCGAGTCGGTGATGCCATCCAGCCATCTCATCCTCTGTCGTCCCCTTCTCCTCCTGCCCCCAATCCCTCCCAGCATCAGGGTCTTTTCAAATGAGTCAACTCTTTGCATGAGGTGGCCAAAGTATTGGAGTTTCAGCTTCAGCATCAGTCCTTCCAGTGAACACCCAGGACTGATCTCCTTTAGGATGGACTGGTTGGATCTCCTTGTAGTCCAAGGGACTCTCAAGAGTCTTCTCCAACACCACAGTTCAAAAGCATCAATTTTTCGGTGCTCAGCTTTATTCACAGTCCAACTCTCACATCCATACATGACCACTGGAAAAACCATAGCCTTGACTAGACGGACCTTTGTTGGCAAAGCAATGTCTCTGCTTTTTAATATGCTATCTAGGTTTTAATATGCTATTTTAAAAGCTATTTTAATACGTTTACTCCTTCCAAGGAGTAAGTGTCTTTTAATTTCATGGCTGCAATCACCATCCGCAGTGATTCTGGAGCCCCAAAAAATAAAGTCTGACACTGTTTCCATTGTTTCCCCATCTATTTCCCATGAAGTGATGGGACCAGATGCCAAGATCTTAATTTTCTGAATGTTGAACTTTAAGCCAACTTTTTCACTCTCCTCTTTCACTTTCATCAAGAGGATTTTTAGATCCTCTTCACTTTCTGCCGTAAGTGTGGTGTCATTTGCATATCTGAGTTAATTGATATTTCTCTCGGCCATCTTGATTCCAGCTTGTGCTTCTTCCAGCCCAGTGTTTCTCATGATGTACTCTGCATATAAGTTAAATAAGCAGGGTGACAATATACAGCCTTGACATACTCCTTTCCCAATTTGGAACCAGTCTGTTGTTCCATGTCCAGTTCTAACTGTTGCTTGCTGACCTGCATACAGGTTTCTCAAGAGGCAAGTCAGGTGGTCTGGTATTTCCATCTCTTTCAGAATTTTCCACAGTTTATTGTGATCCACACAGTCAAAGGCTTTGGCATAGTCAATAAAGCAGAAATAGATATTTTTCTGGAACTCTTGCTTTTTTGCTGATCTAGCGGATGTTGGCAATTTGATGTCTGGTTCCTCTGCCTTTTCTAAAACCAGCTTGAACATCTGGAAGTTCACAATTTACATACTGCTGAAGCCTGGCTTGGAGAATTTTGAGCATTACTTTACAAGTTTGTGAGATGAGTGCAATTGTGTGGTAGTTTGAGCATTCTTTGGCATTGTCTTTCTTAGGGATTGGGAAGAAAACTGACCTTTTCCAGTCCTGTGGCCACTGCTGAGTTTTCCAAATTTGCCGGCATATTGAGGGCAGCACTTTGACAGCATCATCTTTCAGGATTTGAAATAGCTCAACTGGAATTCCATCACCTCCACTAGCTTTGTTCATAGTGATGCTTCCTAAGGCCCACTTCACTTCACATTCCAGGATGTCTGGCTCTAGGTGAGTGATCACACCATCGTGATTATCTGGGTCATGAATATCTTTTTTGTACAGTTCTTCTATGTATTCTTGTCTGACAGAATGTGGTACACTGGAGAAAGGAATGGCAAACCACTTCACTGTTCTTGCCTTGAGAACCCCATGAACAGTATGAAAAGGCAAAATGATAGGATACTGAAAGAGGAACTCCCCAGGTCTGTAGGTGCCCAATATGCTACTGGAGATCAGTGGAGAAATAACTCCATAAAGAATGAAGGGATGGAGCCAACGCAAAAACAATACCCAGTTGTGGATGTGACTGGTGATAGAAGCAAGGTCCAATGCTATAAGGAGCAATATTGCATAGGAACCTGGAATGTTAGGTCCATGAATCAAGGCAAATTGGAAGTGGTCAAACAGGAGATGGCAAGAGTGAATGTCGACATTCTAGGAATCAGTGAACTAAAATGGACTGGAATGGGTGAATTTAACTCAGATGACCATTATATCTACTACTGTGGGCAGGAATCCCTTAGAAGAAATGGAGTAGCCATCATGGTCAACAAAAGAGTCTGAAATGCAGTACTTGGATGCAATCTCAAAAATGACAGAATGGTCACTGTTCGTTTCCAAGGCAAATCATTCAATATCACAGTAATCCAAGCCTATGCCCCAACCAATAACACTGAAGAAGCTGAAGTTGAATGGTTCTATGAAGACCTACAAGACCTTTTAGAACTAACACCCAAAAAAGATGTCCTTTTCATTACAGGAGACTGGAATGCAAAAGGAGGAAGTCAATAAACACCTGGAGTAAGACAAATTTGGCCTTGGAGTACGGAATGAAGCAGGGCAAAGGCTAATAGAGTTTTGCCAAGAGAACGCACTGGTCATAGCAAACACCCTCTTCCAACAACACAAGAGAAGACTCTACACATGGACATCACCAGATGGTCAACACTGAAATCAGATTGATTATATTCTTTGCAGCCAAAGATGGAGAAGCTCTATACAGTCAGGAAAAACAAGACCAGGAGCTGACTGTGGCTCAGATCATGAACTCCTTATTGCCAAATTCAGACTTAAATTGAAGAAAGTAGGGAAAACCACTAGACCATTCAGGTATGACCTAAATCAAATCCTTTATGACTATACAGTGGAAGTGAGAAATAGATTTAAGGGACTAAATCTGATAGAGTGCCTGATGAACTATGGACAGAGGTTCATGACATTGTACAGGAGACAGGGATCAAGACCATCCCCATGGAAAAGAAATGCAAAAAGGCAAAATAGTTGTCTGAGGAGGCCTTACAAATAGCTGTGAAAAGAAGAGAAGCGAAAAGCAAAGGAGAAAAGGAAAGATATTCCCATTTGAATGCAGAGTTCCAAGGAATAGCCAGGAGAGATAAGAAAGCCTTCCTCAGCAATCAATGCAAAGAAATAGAGGAAAACAACAGAATGGGAAAGGCTAGAGCTCTCTTCAAGAAAATTAGAGATACCAAGGGAACATTTCATGCAAAGATGGGTTTGATAAAGGACAGAAATGGTATGGACCTAACAGAAGCAGAAGATATTAAGACGAGGTGGCAAGAATAATGACTAAAGGCAGCCCCAAAAAGGGGAGCCTTGTCTCTGCCAATGCCAAGAGACACCCAAGGTCCCTGCAAGGGGAGGGACCAGAAATGGGCAAAGTGTGTGGACCGAACTTTGCTTTCTTGGTCAGCTTTTCCTGGTCTCTTTGACCATTTCATAATTGCATGAGAAATTAGAACTACTAACCTAATCTTCTGGATCATAGACTTTCAAGGGAGTAGTGATCCATGCTGTTACTATGTACTTTTACTTAGACCCCAAGTACAGAAGCGCCTAGCCTTGCTAGGAGCTGAAAGGTACAAGAAGCACATATGGAGCGAGGTCGAACGCTAGGAACATCTCTCAGGCTAGAAGTTACTCTCTTGACTGCCTGTCTCAGGGGCCAGCAACCTGAAAGTGCATCTGTTATGGCTCTGCCTCCTGTCTGTATGGACAGAAGCACTGCTGGTGACCATGAGGTTTTTGAGGACACAGGGCGGGAACTGTGGAATCTGGTCAGATTGGAAACGCAATGTGCTTCTTCCTTTGATAGCGCAAGGTCTTAGTGGACCAGAGGAGGCTCTCTGATGGCTTCTGTCTCAACTCCTTAGATATCCCTTTTGTGGAATCTGTAGAAATGAGCTGGAAGGATTGACCCTAATAGCTTGAGAACAAAAATCACTTTTTCCTTGCTGGCCAACCCTCCACCACCTCTTTAGCTATCACATATACTGGTGAGGTGACACTCAGGAGGGACATCTCGGTTGTTATTTGTCTCTTTATGACTCACCCTTTCTAATGAGGTCAGGACGACACTCAGGAATGTGTGCGGACACACGTAAGACGGATGCTCTCCCTAGTCCTAGCTTGGGAAACATTCCCGGAAATTACTCCGGCAAATCAAACAAATGTCTCAGTGGTATGGAACTAAATCAATCTGGGATGCCATCAGGTCTACCCCTAGTGCATCTCTACCCCGCCTCAGTGGTAGAACTGGGAAGGACGAATAAGACGCCTGCATCGTAAGGGACAGAGTAAGTCTGACTATGGAAAGAAAGCTTTGGTGGAGAGTCTGCTACACCCCCGTCTAGAGCAGGGAAGGATGCTTCTGGCAGAAAAAAGCCAAGGCTGTGGATGCCGCTTTTTTCTCTCTTACAGATGGGAGCTAGCAGTTCCAGAACCACTTCTTTAAAATGTATTTTTAAAAATGCTGGGACAAGCTTGATCCCCAGAATTTAAAAGACATGCCTGATCTTCTGTGATTCTGAATGGCCACGGTAGCCTTTGGAAGATGGGGAACACTGGCCTGTTAAAGGTCTTTCAATTATGATATGGTTTTACAACTAGACCAGTCCTATAGAAAATAAGGGAAATAGGTAGAAGTGCCTTATGTGTTGTTCTTTATCTCTCTGAGAGACATGCCAGACTTACGTCCTAAGGGTGCAGATTTGGGTATGAAAGCTTCAACTGCCTCCTCTTCACTTACTTGGCCCCTTTATCCCTTTATCTGGGGCTCCCAACTGAACAGGCTGAGAGTTAGGGCACCCTTCCAGGAGGGGCTGCCTCAGTCTCGGTGGAAAGTCAAACAGTAATTGCAGTTGAGACTATCTAGAGGATTCAAAAGGTACACAGACTCCTTTACGGGACTAACTTTACTTTATGACCTTACTTGGAGAGATGTAATGCATGTCTTGGGACAGACGCTAACTCCTGACTTGAGAGCTTGGGTTTTGGGGGAAGCTACTACTTTCGGAGATGAATGGCTTGAACATGAGACAAGGGGAAAGAGGGAACACAAAACAGTCCTCCTTCCTACTGGGAGCCAAATGGTTCCCAAAGCAGAGCCACTTTGCCGGATGTATTCTTAAAGGACTCAAGCAAGCGCAAACTAAGACTTTAAACTATGCTAGGTTGGCTGACATAGAATAGGGAGAGGAGGAAACTCCTCATAAATTCCTAGATAGATTATGGGAGGCTCTCCACAAGTTTACTGACGTTGATCTTGAAATTACAGAGGGAGAAATGATCTTAAAAGATAGATTTCTCACTCAGTCAGCTCCAGATATCTGCTGTTAAGTTATGAAAACAGGCGTTTGGACCAAATCAGTCTTTAAAAAACTGTTGCAGCTGGCTCAGATGGTATATTACGGTAGAGAATATGAGGAGGAAAATAAGAGGCAAAAAAAGAACCAGGCAAAATACTGATGCCCCAACAATGGCTGTTAGACCTGCTCTGAAACAGCCTGAGAAAAATGCCCAGAGGGACCCAGGTAAAAAGGGATGGGCTTGCTATTACTGTGGAAAGGAGGGACATCTCAAGCGGGATTACCCTCAGGCTTCTAAGCTGTCCCCAGCTCCATGCCCAGTCTCTAAAGGACCATAATGGAGAAGAGACTGCCCTCCGAGGTGTAGGCCCCAGGGTCAGACTCTCAAGACAATCTGGACTGAAGGTGCCCGGGGGTCCCCACACAAGCTCCCATCCTAATTACACCTGAGGAAACCCAGGTATTAATAACTGTGGAGGGCCAATCAGTCAATTTCTTTTGGACACCGGGGCAACTTTCTCTGTGCTCACTGAAGGCCCTGGCCCACTTTCCTCCCAGTCCACTACCGTAATGGGACTGTCTGGACCAGTCAAACATGATTATGTCAGTCATCCTTCAGTGGAACCTGGGACTCTGTGCTGTTTTCTCAGGAGTTTCTAATTGTGTAAGAGTCTCCCTCACCTTTTCTGGGGAGGGACATACTGAGCAAGGTCCAGGCCTCTGTTTTCATGAATATGGAACCAGCTCTTTTTAATGAAACAAAATATAAATCCTAGAGTGTGGGCCAATGGAAAAACTATGAGTCGAGCACAAAATGCTTTTCCTGTCGTTATCAAGCTCAAAGACCCTCACCTATTTTCACATCAAAAGCCCGAGGTTAATGAATGGATAAAATCTTACTGTACTGACTTCTCATGATGTGAGAGGGATCTTACACTCTATAAAGTTCAGAGCAACAATGATCCGTCTTTAAAGTTGCTGTAACTCAAGGGGTGTCAAAAGCTCTAGGAAGAGAGCATCACTTACACTCCTCCTGGAGACCCCAATCTTCAGAAAAAGTTGAACAGGCTAAAGACACCTGTGTAAGCTAACTCAGGAAACATAAGACAGTTGTTTAAAGTTCTACCCACAGCTTTAATGAGGGCTCAAACCACCCCTAAGAAGAAGGGTCTGTCTCTATGATAGACTGTTTTTGCACACAGATACTGCCATAGAGCCTTAAAATTAACTATGTAACTCAGCTTTTAGCTTTTCAACAGACATTACCGGGAGGGTAACTCCTGACCCAGACTTTGAGTCAAACTAGCCTCTCTTTGAGCCAGGAACCAAGATGGGACTGAGAATCTAGGTGGGCTTGCTTCTGTTGACTCCAGAAGTCCTGAGTCTGCCGTTTGAGCCTCAAGACAGTGCCTTCCTGTCCTGGACTCACTCCTACACTGCAGTCCACATTGGTCTAATTGCTGGATCTGAAGAGCACTCTTCTCCTCATCAACTGAAGACATCCCATGGCGAGTTTCTCCACTTCATGGAAGGGACTTTCTTCAACTCTGAGAATACTTTCACCAACATCATACGTGACACTTCTTTTTGATCTGATGACGTCTAACAATCCTAAAGATGGAGTGATGTAACTATGAACATAATGTAACTTTTGATGATGTGTTAACTTGGTTTAATGACTATTTTGCTGCACATAAGAAGGTAAACGGGTCTAGATCTGGTGGTTTTCTACCTGATGTTTATCAAATATGGGATGAGGTCATATGGCTAACTCCTAAAAAGGGATGCCTACTATCTAATGCTCCCACACACTGGGAAAAAAAATAGAGCCATCCCCAGAAGTTAGCCAACAAGTTAGTTATAATGATTGGAAACAACTGGGATTTTTGCCTCAAGAAATATACAATACAATTATTCCTGTGTTTTCCAATCCCAGTTTAGGTCCCCCTCTTGCTGCCGGGAACTGATCGGGACTGGATCTCTCAGTCATGCTGGTTTGCCCCAAACGGGACCTCCTGGATATGTGGCTCTTACCCATGGGCGTGGCGTCCCCCTGGCTGGTAGGAAGATGCACTCTAGGTCTAATGCACTCTTTTACTCATGGTTTCATATTATCAGAGCTTCCAGAGAAGCCTAATCTGCCACACCTTAAAACTCATTGGGCAAGATCTGTATTTCACTGGTGTGATTGTCTGGCTACAGTATTCATTCCCTCTCTGGGAACTACAGATTAGATGTTATGCTATGAGTTGATGCTCTGAGTAACTTTCAGCCATTAATGCTGAACAAATACAAATTAGAAAGGTGGTTTTACAAAACAGATTGGCCTTAGATATTCTAACAGCTGCACAAGGAGGAACTTGTGCCATTATTCATACCCAATGTTGTACATATATACCAGATATGAGCACTAATGTTTCTCATTTTACTAAACACATGAACAAGGTGATTCAGACTATGGATTCCCCTGAAGCCTCAGTCACCCCACTTTGGGGAAACGTTAACTAGCTCCACATGGTGGAAAACTATCTTAATCATAATAACTCTAATTGTTCTGTTTTTACTGTTTGCTCCCTTCATCTGTAACTGTGTAACTGGATTTGTTTCTAACCGTTTGAAAGCGTCCAAGTTACAAGTGGTTGTCCAGGCTCCTACAAGCCCACAACCTCCTCCAACTATTACTTGGAGCCCTTGGATCAGAGACCCTCAATATGAGGATCATGAGAATACGTTGTCTCAACAATTTAGGGACCACGCCCCTCAACAGCAGGAAGTAGTTATGGAACGAAAACGACACCCCTTTCCCTTGGGAACATCATTCTCCTAAAAGAAAAGGGGGGAATGAGAGAGTCAATTCCTAGGCAGGTTGATAAGAAGTCCGGGGTCCCTGAGGAGGAGAAAGAGGTCTGGGGCTCCCGAAGTGGAGATGCTGCTGCTGCTGCTAAGTTACTTCAGTCGTGTCCGACCCTGTGCGACCCTATAGATGGCAGCCCACCAGGCTCCCCTGTTCGTGGGAATTCTCCAGGCAAGAACACTGGAGTGGGTTGCCATTTCCTTCTCCAATGCATGAAAGTGAAAAGTGAAAGTGAAGTCGCTCAGTCGTGTCCGACTCATAGGGACTCCATGGACTGCAGCCTACCAGGCTCCTCCGTCCCTGGGATTCTCCAGGCAAGAGTACTGGAGTGGGGTGCCATTGCCTTCTCTGGGGTCTGGAATTCTCAAGGAGGAGGAAAGAACAAACATTTTTTTTTTTGCTACATCACATAAGTTTCTTTAAAAACTGATGATCACACAATAACCAACTCAGTTTAAACTCCGTACTAAGGATTATATTGAAGAAGGAATTCATAGGGCCTTGACTCCATCTGAAGCCTGTCCATGCTGATCGTGCTCGGCCACCTCTCCAGTGGACTCTGAACTCTCTACTTAGTGCCTGTGGGAACGACAATGGAAGGATAAGACCCCCCCCACCCCAGACAGGGAAACCTTGAAGATCATATCCAGGTTATTCATCACCTAAGAGAAAACAGACACTAATCACCCCTGCCTCTGGACAGTATTTATCGGAATGTAACCACAGGCTTATTGGTTATTAACTGGTTGGAATGTAACCTCGGGCTTATTGATTATTAACTGTTTGAACACATAACACGTGAATGATGGGATTATTGTGATTGTGTTTATCCTTCCTTTGTAAGACTCAAGGGATTTGGGGTGGTGGGTTTAGACACGTACACATGGGGTATAAAAGATTTTCACAAATGCTGGTCGAGGTCCTTGGCTAAGAGGAGACTCTGCCTTGGGCCCGCCGGTGTAATAAACTGCACTCCACTACCTGCATTGTCCTTCTGAGTGAGTTTGTTTCCCGGAAAGCGTGGCTATAACAATATAACAACAATGTATCCTCCTTGAGGACAGTTTCTCCTTCCTGAAAACCTCTGACTAATTCTGATATTGTCTGATAGGATCTTTCTATTGTTAAGTTCTAATCATGCTATCCTAAAATGTAAATTGTGGGAGTGGGTCTGGTAAAATTTTTACAAACTTGAGGCATTCTTTTGATTTACTGTAATAATTAATTTAAAAATACATAACTCCCTTGCTAACATTAGTGAGGGGGGCACTCTCCGTCCCCCTTGTGATGTCTGTGTCAGAAGCTTTCTCTGTCTCTTCTCAGACTTTAATAAAACTCTGCCACACAAAAGCTTCTGAGTGATCAAGCCTGGTCCCTGGTCCCTGGAAGCTAAATCTTCTTCAGAGATCAAGAATCCCGATACCTTTTGCCATAAGCTATCAGAAGTGATGGTAGTAAATTTGGGTGAAAATAAACAGCTCTTTAACATAAAATGCAAGAAGTTTCTAAAAATGAAACAATGATAATATTGAGATTTTTATTTGTACAAAATTTTGTAAACAGGCATGAAAAATGTCAATTAGAATGACGGGCATTCACTCACCCAGGCCTATGATTTGTCAGGCACTGTCCTTCCTAGATGCTGAAAACATCCAGTAAGACTTAGGTCAGATGAAAATGGTGAAATCGAAGATTAGCATCTTCAAATAGATATGAAAAATGGTTCATTTTGAAAGGATAACTGAACATAGGTACGTTTTTGTAATAACTGTGTCATGACTTTGAATAAGAAATAAACAGAACACACAGTATTGGTAAAGTCATTCCAGAGAAACCAAACAGTAGTAATGGCTGATGGAATATGATGTTTTCACTATGACCATAAAATAAACTGTCTAAGTATGTGGCAAATACCTCTGCTATCTCTGAAATCCAAGAAAGCAATTGTGCTAAATACCAAAGCAAAGACTGATTTGTTTCTTCAACACCCACTATTTCTGCATATTTCATTAACAGTCAAATGTCCAGGCAAGTTTTTTTTTCTCCTCAAATTCTGATGTATTTGGAGGATTCTGTGTGAAGCCAAAGGAATAAGTGATGGATCTGAACATTTTAACTAACCGTGTGATTCCTATGAAATGAAAGTTGACCTAAAAAGTATTGCCAAGGTTTACCAAACATAGCCTGTTTACAAAATGTTGCTCTACATGTAAAGGAAAAAAGTTTGTCACTGTTGAAGATACTCAGATAATGTGCTATACCTAGAACCCCCAAACTCTAAAATATTAATTGAAAATCTATTTTGAACAATGACAGAAGCCAAAAGTAGCTTTGAAGGTAAATATTTCAATGGATAAAAATAGTATAATAGTTTCAAAGTATGTGATTTGCCATGTTTTGTAAAATGAGCTCCTTGTTATTAAACTTTATATAGAATCAAGTTACATGTGACTATAAGCAATGGTGTTAATATTCAAAGCACTTTCTTATTGAAGACATACGGAATAATTGTGATAAATTTCCCTCTTCAGAGTCTTATGTGTGGCCATTTTCCTTTATGAGTTGGTGGCACAAACCTATTTGTCACCTGGGATAATAATACAACTCTTATTAGTGGTGGAAAGTAGCGTGTAACTGAGAAGAGTTCTGTGATGATTACAGCACACTGAGAATTTATTTTGGATAAAATTCAAAAGGAGCCTGTGAAAATAATTTAAAATTAATGTTCTAATTTGCCAGGATTTTCCAGAGCTTATTTAAATTGGAGAATTGTAGTTTAGATACTTATTTGAAAAGGTTGACCTCAGTACACAGCACTATTTGTTTCTTACCAGCTCTGTGGCTTCATGGGCAACAACTTTGGCTTCTTTGGCAATTTTCTCAGCTTCATCAATATAGTCCTTAATATTGCTGTAAGCTTTGAAGGCTGCAGTGGCATTGAAGGAGATGTTTTTAGCCTCATCAAGGATTCTGTAGGGATTACCCAAAAAGAGAATATCAGAGCAGTTGGTACTCAAATGAAGAATATCGAAGAACTTACTTATAACAAATAAGGCTTCCAAACGATCATGGCCAATATAATAATGATAATCCCAAATCATAGTGAGGTGTCTACTAATTGTATTATATTGTAGCTTTCAGTTTAAACTCATATTCCTAAATAACCAAGCTAGAACTGTTATAATAAAATGAATTATATATGAATTTTTCCCAGGGTCTTCAAACATTAATATTTTCCTTTGTATCAAGAGTATTAAGTTTTGAAACAGAACCTTTCACATGGAGTATATTAAATCCAGATTTATTTATGAAAATTATTCTCGGGGTTAATACACCTATTTTATTATGACAATCCCCAAATTGTAGGGGAAGCAAACCAGTTATATTGAGAAGGCCGTTTACTAGTCAAACACATCTCACTAGTGGCCCCTCGCCCACTGACCCCTATAAGAATACCAGTTACAATGAGCTGTTATTTCACAGGCAGTGCTGAGAACAGTGCTGTCTTCATGGAGTTTGAAAGGGAAAAAAAGACCTAACGGCTGTGTATGGGGCCACCAGTTCTCATCCCAATCCCAAAGACAGGCAATGCCACAGAACGCTCCAACTACCGCGCAACTGCACCCATCTCACACACTAGCAAAGCAATGCTCAGAATTCTGCAAGCCAGGCTTCAACAGTGTGTGAACTGTGAACTTCCAGATGTTCAAGCTGGATTTAGAAAAGGCAGAGGAACCAGAAATCAAATTGCCAACATCCGTTGGATCACTGAAAAAGCAAGAGAATTCCAGAAAAACATCTACTTCTGCTTTACTGGCTATGCCAAAGCCTTTGACTGTGTGGATCACAACAAACTGTGGAAAATTCTTAAAGAGTTGGGAATACCAGACCACCTGATCTGCCTTCTGAGAAATCTGTATGCAGGTCAGGAAGCAACAGTTCGAACTGAACATGGAACAACAGACTGGTTCCAAATTGGGAAAGGAGAGCATCAAGGCTGTATATTGTCACCCTGCTTATTTAAGTTATATGCAGGGTACATCATGAGAAATTCTGGGCTGGATGAAGCACAAGCTAGAATCAAGATTACTGGCAGAAATATCAATAACCTCAGATATGCAGATGACACCACCCTTACGGCAGAAAGTGAAGAACTAAAGAGCCTCTTGATGAAAGAGAAAGATGAGAGTGAAAAAGTTGGCTTAAAACTCAACATTCAGAAAACTAAGATCATGGCATTTGGTCCCATCACTTCATGGAAAATAGATGGGGAAACAGTGGAAACAGTGACAGACTTTATTTTTTTGGGCTTCAAAATCAATGCAGATGGTGACTGCAGCCATGAAATTAAAAGAAGCTTACTCCTTGGAAGGAAAGTTATGACCAACCTAGACAGCATATTAAAAAGAAGAGACATTACTTTGCCAACAAAGGTCCATCTATGGTTTTTCCAGTGGTCAAGTATGGATGTGAGAGTTGGACTATAAATAAAGTTGAGCACCGAAGAATTGATGCTTTTGAACTGTGGTGTTGGAGAAGACTCTTGAGAGTCCCTTGGACTGCAAGGAGATCCAGCCAGTCCATCCTAAAGGAAATCAGTCCTGAATATTCATTGGAAGGACTGATGCTGAAGCTGAAACTCCAGTACTTTGGCCACCTGATGTGAAGAACTGACTCATTTGAAAAGACTCTGATTCCGGGAAAGATTGAAGGCGGGAGGAGAGGAGAGGGGACAACAGAGGATGAGATGGTTGGATGGCATCACTGACTCAATGGACAGGAATTTGAGTAAACTCTGGCAGTTGGTAATGGACAGGGAGGCCTGGCGTGTTGCAGTCCATGGGGTCGCAGAGAGTCAGATACGACTGAGCGACTGAACTGAACTGAACCGATGGAACCACATTTTCAAAAGCCAGCCCTTTAACAATAAATAGTTTTGATTTCTTTAAATTATAAAACTGAAATTTTTAGCAGAATGTGTGTTTATACATTACTATTTAAAATGCTAATAAGGCAGCTGCTGTGCTCTCTAATAAAGAACAAAATATTTTTTCTAAGTGTAGCCTAAGGCAATGTTCGCTCCCCACCATGCAATATTTGAATTCACTTTTAACTCAGACTTTTGATGGTGCTCCAGTAGAGCTTTGTCCAGACCCTTCTAATTAGGCTTTTCCATAGAAAGGCCATGCAGTTTGTATGTTAATAGTTACAAAAAATCAAGATTTGAAAGCAACTCTCAACCATTTCTGCTAGTCAAAACTTTTGGGCAAGTGTCAAGATAAATAGACATTTCCAGCCACAAATGACATACCCATCAAGGACAGCAGACGAATCATTTAACTGAGCTGCATGGCTCTCAGCCTGGGACACCTTCTCAGCCAGCTTCCTGTCCTTTATTTCTTGGGAGAGGTCATCTATTTTATCTTTCAGATCCTTGGACATGGGTGGCAATTTAGTTTGAATGTCTTCGACGTACTGACATGTAGAGAAAAGAACGCATTTTAAATAAGTGAATCCAGCTTCCTCTCATTTATTAGTGTCTCTTGGATATATAATTACACATGCTTAGGTTTTTAGAACACTTAAAATCTACTAATCTAGCAAGAAAAAGAATAGAGAATAAAAGCTATTATTTAATGGAAGAGATTAGAAAATATGCAAAGGGAATTTATACCAAGAAGAACCTAACAATCTTTTTTAAAAAAATGCTACTTCATAGGTCTAAATGCATAAATGATAGTCATTAGGATCTTTTAGACTATTTGCAGTCCTATTACCATATGTCATCATATATCAGCATTTACTGAATGAGACAGCATGTTGAAAGTCTGTTTGTAGCTTTACATTTCTCGTTTAACTAATGTTATATGAATATTGAAGCACATTTTAAGTTCTATACTAGGAATGACAAATGCCCTTCATCACTGTGAAAAAAAATACAGGTTGGTGTGAGTGTGCGAGTACCCTCATTACTGAGAGGATAATGTGAAGTTCTAATTGTTACCAATGGGTGGGCATGGTCACAATAGAGTGAGACAAAAACAACTTTACACCCAAAAGAAAGTAACAGTATTTGCGTACACTACTGAATTTCTCACTGGTTCCCATTCAAGAGCCCTTGCATCATTATCATCGTTAAACCTTGGGCTTCATAAGATACTCACCACTATGACTGAGTTGATTTCATCTGCGAGACGACTGGCTTCATCAAGTATGTCATTGCCTTCTTTTAAAGTGTTTTCAGTCTGTCGTTTGCCACTTTCTATAGCCTCCTTCTTTTTCTGTAAGACAGTATAAACAAAACATCAAAATGCCCTTTTGGGAAAACCCCATCTAGCCCTGTATTCCTGGCTTTCCTGAGCTGTCTGATCAGGGCTTTGCAATCAAGATTTGTCATGTTGACTATGAGATTACATGAGAATGATAAAAACTACCCAGCCAACCCTTCGAGTGTTACTTTATTTTAAATATCTGTACAGGTGCTTTCTTTCTCCTATTGTGAGAAAGTCATCCAAGAGAATGGTGGCTGATGTGATGGTAACTGAGGAATGAAAAAAAGATTTTTAAAGCAAGATGGACATCCATTTTAACTGAAATGCAAGTGCTGAATATGCATTACTGAGCATGTGGAAGTATGCTGAATTACATTGGAACTAGACATTAAATTCCAGAATCTGTGTCCAAATGAATATTTTGTGAGCATAAATGTGAGCAGATTTATTCTATGGGAGCTCTGTAAAAACTGGAAGAAGTGGGATTTTAAAAGGAACTGAGGGGATGTACTTTTCAAAAAAAAGAGAGAAATTCTCACATGGAAGAATAAACTTAATGGACTGTTCCATAAAAAGAGAGCAGACTCTAATTTTTCTCTGAAACTGATAGCTTGTCTTGAAACCACATGAAACTCATTCCTAGTCTAGACGAGTAAAATCAGCAGGAAAGAAATGGTGCTATTTCTCCATTTGGAGTATAATTTTGCCTTCTTTTTCTTTTTCTTTATGACTCATTCTTTCAATCACCTTTTCCTACCTGTGGATTTAACTGCAGCAATTATAAATTTAAGCCTTTGCCATTTATGCCTTTTGAGATGAATAATCATGCTAGTTTATATATTCATTTCAGTATGGGCCAGGTAGTTTATAAGCTTTCCCACTTAATTCTACATTAGCTCTACAGGTTCTGTGTTTATCATCTTTTAACTGAATAGAAAATTCTCCAAGTGAAGTGATTTACCAAGGTCACATAGTATAGTTAAGATGTGAATCCCAGTCTACCTAAGGATGGGCTTTCCTGGTCGCTCCGTGGTAAAGAATCTGCCTGCCAACTCAGGAGACATGGGTTCGATCACTGGTGGGGTAAGAAGCCCTGGAGTCGGAAACGGTTTACTCCAGTATTCTTGCCTGGGAAATCCCATGGACAGAGGGACCTGGCAGGCTATAGTCCACGGGGTCGCAAAAGAGTCAGACAGGATGTAGCAGCTAAACAGCAGCAATGACCTAGGGACAGAGTCTGGGTCTTCAGCTGTGACAGCACTGACTTTCCCGTTGTGGAAACCACATTTATTTGCACTGGAACAGGGCTAATTTCACACCCTGCTTTCTCTACCTCTTCACCCATCACTTCACTTTGCTGCCGGGACACACATCTTATTTCTGCCTCTGCGCCTTTCCGGTTGCTGTTTCCTTCGCCATTTGCCCTTTCCCAGTTCCCTGCCTTGGAGGAAACCTCCCTCATTTAGCCTCATGTAAAATGTATATTCCTTCAGTACTCAAAATACGGCCCACTGACCAGCAGAATCGGCATCACCTGGGAGCTTCTTAGAAATGCACAATCTTAGTGCCTTTTTGGGAACTACCAACTTGGAATCTGTATTTAACAAGAACCCCAGGTGATTGATATACATGATAAAATTTGAGAGAAATTGGCTTGGAATACAGCCTAGCACACAGTAAACACTACAGAATTGTTAACTTATAAT
Organism: Dama dama; assembly: GCF_033118175.1. Taxonomy (NCBI): domain Eukaryota; kingdom Metazoa; phylum Chordata; class Mammalia; order Artiodactyla; family Cervidae; genus Dama; species Dama dama. Next base: position 23,022,651 of record NC_083706.1, on the reverse strand, counting down.
TACCTTATTTTCTTTTTCCTAGCACTCATTTCTCTGAATTGTATTTATAGAGTGGCCACAAATGATAGAAACATAATCATATTTTATTTTTTATATAGCTTGAATCATCTTGATTGCTTCTTCTAAGAGCTGCTAAAAGTACAAGTTATTTAACGACTATCATTAATACCGATTCACCACAACATGCGTGCATTAAGTATCGGATGAAATGGACAGTCTCCTGAGCTGTATCTAGCGGATGAAGGGTAACATTGAATTCATCAAGCAATATGCTGAGAACATGTCACTTACTATGTATATTAGCCCATGCTCCAGTTTATGATCATATTATATACTAATTTATTGGTTTAGTGACTTTCTCACTACAATGTAGATTTCTTTCAACAGTCTTTGCATCACTCTATCTCCAGTACCTAGAAGAGTTTCCTCAATAAATAGTTCTGTTTGCACTTGTGACTTCTGTTTCATTCAACTTCTCCCCACCCCGGCTAAATCAGAGAAATTTCAATCCCCCTTCACGAACAACAAACAGGGAGGTAGTGCTGAGGCTCCTGGTTATAAGTCACACCTTATTTTTCAAGTTCTGACATTCTTTTCCACAACTATCAATTCTAGCCCTTAGCTTTTATATAAACTGATTTAAAGTTGACCACGGGCAGACACTCAGGAATCTTTCTTCAGCATGGTTTGTTTGCATTTATGAATCAAGGTAACTTAAAATATTTCCACCCATATGTGAGGTGAAGAGCTACATTCATCTTGTTTTCAATTAAGCAGTGAGTTAGAATCTTTCTGGGCTTCCCTGGTAGCTCAGCTGGTAAAGAATCCATTATAAAAGCTCTATTTGAATTACTTTAGGGAACCCATCGTTCTGCAAAGATCACAATGTGTTTTTAATCACACTGAAGCAGGAATGATCTAGGGATTAAGGCAATTTCAGTGGTGGCTAATTTCAGATTAGACACTAATGAAAGCTAGTTTTGTATCAGGGAAAGATGGATCCATCTGGAGTGCCTAAATATTGATAAAAGTATTGATATAACATTTATTTGTGTTTGCTTTATGATACTTTATTCATTGAGAGAGAATATTTCTATTCTGTCTTTGTGCCTGACACTGTTCTCAGCCCTGGAGACACAGCAGACCAGAAAACACGTTGCTCATGGCTTGGCTGGAGGGTAAAAATGAATAAATTAATGCATAATACATTTTTAATGATGAGTGCTATAAAAATAAATAAAGAGAGGGATAGATAGAAAAGGATGTAGGATATAAAATACTTAAGATAGGAAGCTTTGAGCATTTGAGAGGCAAAAACAGGGCTTGTGATTAGAGAGCATTATTCTCCCAGGCTTCCTTGGTGGCTCAGATGGCAGTGTGGGAGACCTGGGTTCGATCCCTGGGTCAGGAAGATCCCCTGGAGAAGGAAATGGCAACCTACTCCAGAATTCTTGCCTAGCGAATCCCGTGGATGGAGGATCCTGGCAGTCTACATACAGTCTATGGAGTTGCAAAGAGTTGGACACGACAGAGCAACTTCACAAGCAAATTCTCCCAGTATATACCACAGTATATTGTTAAGTGACTCTCATTAGATAACAAAGTTGTTATATTTCTACTTTTAACTTCTAATTAGATCTTAACTCATTCCAGAGCTTTTAAGTTTAAAACTCTTTGTTTTTGCTGGGGTTTTTTGAGGGGTGGATTAAGAAGCTACAAGAGCTATCTCCCTGTCTATTTTTATCTAGCAACTCATTTTTTACTTCCCTCAAAATCCTTCCTGTCCCAGGTTATAGTGGTACATTTGGGGACAGAATGCTCAATACATGTTACTTTGCTGAACTGAATTGCTCATCTTCTCTTTGCCCCTCAGCCCACAGTCTCCTCACCTTTTTTCCATAGCTGGAAATGGCCTTCTAGCCCTGTGCTGTTCTAGAAGGTTGCAAAGTCTTCTATGAACTGGCTCCAAAGGCCATTTTCAGAGCCATCTTCTGCTGCAGACTTTTATGAAGCTTACAAGTGACTGTTACTGCCCTATTTGACGTTTCCTAGGATCGCACTTTGGGAGCTCCATGTTTCTGCTCATGCTGCACCATCGTTTCTATCAACTTCTCTGATGTCCTCCTCTTAGTGTTTGATTCTATCAGCGTGTACTAGTCACAGCGTGCCTTGTCTGACCCTTTGAGACCCCACGTACTGTAACCCAGGTTCCACTGTCCGTGGGGTTCTCCAGGCAAGAATACTGGAGTAGGCTGCTTCCTTCTCTGGAATTCTCTGGAATGTTCTTCCTCGTCTACTTTGGCCAATTAGAGCTTATGCTTCAGGACGTAGCACATGTGTCAGATCCATGAAGCCCTTCCTAAATCCAGGTGTGAAATCGATGCCCTTCCTTCACAAACCTCCAACAGAACTTCTGTAGGGCACAGACTAATTGGGTGGATCTCACACTAAGTACAAGTCACTGGAAGTTATCAGAGATGGTGTTTCATTCATCATATAAACACCAGTGACTTTCAAGCTTAAGGCTGCCTCTGTATCACTGGTAGGATTTAAAAAACACAGGTGCTGGGCTCCAACTCTCAGTTTCTGAGTTGATAGGTTTGGGGGGACCTGAGAACCTGTATTATTAATAAGTGCCCAGGTGATGCCAATGCTGCTGCTCCAAGGACCACACCATGAGCGTAGCAGTGTTTGATATATTCAGTTTTTGTTTAGTATATTCCTTGAACTTAGTAGGGGCTTGATAAATGTTTTTACATAGTAAAAATTAAATGCTTACTTTCTTATAATAAAAAAAAATGCCTTGGGTCTTAATTGCATCACCTTTTTTGTGGGCATAGTCTCAATGAAGTCATTTATTTCATTCATTTATTTAAATTACAACTAATTACTCAGTCAAATGAATACAACCTATTAACTCTTCTTAAACCTATTGCAAATTGGATTAACACAGGGAATGTTCTAGAATATGGACCACACCCTAGACCAGCTAACTCAGATTCTGGGTCGATGCTCAGGGCACCCATCTCTTTAGTAAAATATCCAGGTGATTCTTTATTGGCCAGTCTAGAATCAACCTTGGCAATCAACCTTAATCAGCCTTGGCAAGCAGCTTTAAATAAGCTGTGTCTTACTCATATTAATTTAGTCACTTTATCTATTTACTCTAGTAAGTTTTAAACAAGCCTTTAGTTAAGCATGGCATATAAAATGAAAATACAAAAAGGACCACTTACACTTAAATACTGACTACATAAGCTCCAGGCATCTCCAGAGGTACCCAAGAATGATGGCTCTTGGTTTTAAACATCACTAAAATGAAGGAATAGCTCAAAGCACCATTTACTGTGCCACTATAACTCTTCTTGAAATACTTCCCAAATGCTTATTATACTTTCCACATAGGTAATTTTAATTTCTTAAACTGTTGCCATAAAATGGAGCAGTGTACCTCCGAGTAAGTTACATCACTGGTGTGTCACTGCGGAAGATGAAGCATGCAGGAGCCTGTGATAGAAAGGCGGCCCCGCAACCTGCCTAACAAGACGGTGCTTTTTCTTTAATACTGCCAGCATGTCAGTAGACTCCAAATTGGTTAAGATTAGATACATCAGTGAGTCTTCTCAATCCTCCATCAAAATGACAAGGCTAAGTCCCAGGAGAGGGACCCAGAAAAAAAAAAATTCTTTTAAAAATTAATTCATCCTGTTACTTCTTAATCCAAAGGAAAATGGAGAAAAATGAATAGATAAAAAATGCAGACTTTTTTCTTTATTCAACTGTCATTCCACAAACAGTTTTGAGAGCATAACAAATGCCACAGAGTACTCAGAGTTGAAGGTAAAATTTTACGTTAGAAGAGAAAATGGTCTGCCACTGTCTTCAGATCTATTGGGGTCAAATATTTTGAAAAGAACAACTGTAAGTTTGTTTCTGGCGAGGAAGTTATTTTTTTAAATGCCAAGTACAGGTCTGCGCTTCCCAGGTGGTGCGAGTGGTAAAGAACCCTCCTGCCAATGCAGGAGACATAAGAGACGCGGGTTTGACCCCTGGGTCAGGAAGATCCCCTGGAATAGGAAATGGCAACCCACTCCAGTATTCTTACCTGGAGAATCCCATGGACAGAGGAGCCTGGCAGGCTACAGTCCATAGGATCGCACACAGTAGGACACAACTGAAGTGACTTAGCGTGTGCGCACACACACACACACACACACACACACACAGAGGTTTGTGTCAGCATAAGTACTGAATTCACTCTTGGGAAGTGATACAGAAAGAAGGAGAGGAATGAGCAAAAAAAGGAAGGGAAGAAGGAAGGAAGGGAGGAAAGAAGGAAGGGAGGGAGAGAGGAAGGAATGACTGGAAGGATCTGAAGCTGGAATGAATCCAGCTTCATTAGTGCTCTAAAAAAGGCAGAAACTGCCTATCATTTCTTTTTTTAAAATTAATTTATTTTAATTGGACAATGTTGTGATGGTTCTTGCCGTACATCGACATGAGGAGAGAACTATCTCTTGGCTGAGGAAAAGGAGAGAAAAGAACTCAGACTTGAACTGATTGTAAAGTATCATTTTCATAGAACATGTTGCAAAGAAGAAGAGAACCTAAATGTTCCCAAGTTCTGGTCTCTTAGCTGTTTCTTTTATGCTCAGATTTCCTTGTGGCTCACAGGATAAAAAATGTTCCTGCAATGCCAGAGACCTGGCTTCGATCTCTGGGTCAGGAAGATCCCCTGGAGAAAGGAATGGCTACCCACCCCAGTATTCTTGCCTGGAGAATTCCTTGGACAGGGGAGCCTGGTGGGCTACAGTCCATGGGGGGTTGCAAAGTTGTGTCACTCAGACACAACTGAATGACTAACACTTTTACTACACTTTCCATTAGAAAATTCTTGACACTCTTGTGATTTATGGCAGCCCATGTCTGAACCATGGCTCATGCATTAGGTTGGGTGGGTTGTAAAATCAAGGTAGTAATATTTGAAGAAACCCTGGATATACTCTAGTATAATGCACTCCCTCTCTGGTTGAGAGACTGCTGCTTTGGGACTTTGACTTGCTCAGGCTTGTATTCTAGTTAGTGGCACAGTTTTCATTAAGACCAAGCACCCCTGACTTCCAACAAAGATCTCATTCCACTGTGTCACACTGTTCTTAAAATTTTTAAATAGTTTAAGTTATCTAAATTTTACTTGATTATATGGGCAGTGATGATTAATTTAAAAAACAAAAGAAGGGTCATTCTCTGTCCTGCTTCTTAGAAGTCCTCTTTCAGAGTTGTCAAACTTGATCTCATAAACATGTATCAACTTGCATCCATTGACTTACCTGGCCATGGTCAGACCCCTACACCACACTCCCAGATTCAGATGAAAGAACTCCAGGACTCACCTCCAAAGCAGTCATGTTTTTCTGGTTTTCTGCAGATAAGAGATTAGCTTCTCTGATTTTATCTGTGGCTTCTCTTAGTAGGTCCCAAGCATCATCAACCTTGCTTTTATAGTCTGCCAACTTCTCCCAGAGATCCTTCTCCATCTCTTCGTTTTTCCCCCGGGGCTCTCCAAACAACTTCTTCACTTTCTTCAGAAGGCTTTCTGCAGCTCTATAAAGACCCCATCCCAACAAGAGACAATAAGCCCTCACTGCCTCAGGGTTGGTTGGTATTAAACAGTGTTACAAAGAGATACTAACACTAGAAGTATGGAAAAACATGACAATATTTAAAGCAGACTGTGTGCTAAACCAAGTTGAAAACTGATAGCTGAAAAGTGGCAAGAACATTTAGAATTAAAGCACAAAAAAATCACACATTGTACATTTATTAATAACAACATTTTCATTTGGAAAGGAACTCAAGCTATTCTCAAAATCTGGCTGATGAAATCAATTTTGTCGTGTATATTATATACCAAAAATAAAATATGATTAACCATGAGATATTTTCTGTTACTTTGAATACAAGATGTGAATACTGATACGTTTGGTTAGAAACAATATAATGCCATGCTGTTGACACGCTAGTGTAATTTTGATCTACTTTTCTTTTCCTTTGAACTGAGTTCTAGGAGTATCCTGGATTCAACTTAATGGTTTTTCTAAAGTGATTCTGTTTGAGCCCTTTAAGAAAGGCTAACTACTTGAAAAGCAGTAGCTCTCAACTAGCAGGCATGATAATCCCCTGAAGCACTTGTCAAACAGATTGCTGGGCCCCATCCTAAAAGTTTCTAATTGAGTAGGTCTAGGATGGGGTTAGGAGGAGAAGGGGATGACAGAGGATGAGATGGCTGGATGGCATCACCGACTCGATGGGCAGAAGTTTGAGTAAACTCCGGGAGTTGGTGATGGACAGGGAGGCCTGGCGTGCTGCGATTCATGAGGTCGCAAAGAGTCGGACACGACTGAGCGACTGAACTGAACTGAACTGAGGATGGGGTTGGATAATTTGCTTTTCTAACAAGTTTTCAGGTGTTGCTAATGTTGCTAGTTTAGTAGATATTATTTGATTACTAATAATACCATCACTTTGTAGTTGACTGTAAATGTAAAAATGTACTTTTTATTGAGTATACAACCATTGGTATTCATCGGCATTAGTAAAATCACTATCATTATTCACAACCTCAGATCCCCAACCTTTATTTCATAGTATTAGTATGTATTATTTGACAGTTCTTCTATTCAATATTTCCCAAGATGACAAAATATACAGGATGACTTGCTAAATTCATAAATTTATTTATCCAAAAATATTTTCATTAAAACAAAAGCAACAGTTTTAAAGCCCCTAATACAGGAAATTAATAAAGCAAGCCCAGGCGCCTAATTGAAGAAGTGTGCGTCCTCAGTCACTGCAGTGGTGTCTGATTCTGTGACCCTATGGACTACAGCAGCCCACCAGGCTACATGTTCATGGGATCTCCGGGTAAAATACTGGAGTGTGTTGCCATTCCCTTCTCCAGTGGACCTTTTCGACATAGGGATCAAACCCACATTTTTTATGTCTCCTGCATTGGCAGGCGGGTTCTTTACCACTAGTGCCACCTGGAAAGCCCAATTGCAGAAGGGACAGCACCAAAAAAATAGATAATTTACTTAATTATTTATATATAGGAATAAACATGCCTTTGATCCATTTTAGAGCAAGATAAATTATAACTAAGTAGATGAAAAACAAAGAGCATAAAAAGTATCTCCTACTGATACATGTGATGGAAAATTTAGAAAACTCGAACCAACAATTTGGAAAGTTCAGTTTATCAAATGAAAAAATAATAGAGCTTCTACTCACACCAACTCATCTTCAGCAACTTCCTTTTGTGTGTCTAGATTTTTCCTCCTCAGTTCTGTCATCATCTGATCAACCTCATTCTGAAGCTCTTGCAAATTTCTCTCAAAGGCCTTGTCTTCAGTTCCTAGAGTTTCATTTAGTTTTACAGCTTTTTCATTTACAGCTGCAGGGGGTAAAACAAATTTTGCAAATTAGCAAACAAAATGCTGCATGTAAAAGTGGCAGCCAGCATCTGCTCTTCTCAACCATCTCCAAGAGAACCGCTGTTTGTCATGGGTGTTCCTGCTGAGAAAGAGAGGCAGTTGCTACACCAATCCATAAGAAACAAGGAAATGTGGCATATTTCTCTATATTATGTTGCTTTTAGGGGGACACAGTAATTAAAACACAGTGTTTCTACTTTTTAAGTGGCTCAAACTCTCTTCAGGTAAGAGTGAAAAATGAGACATGTAGCATTAATTCTTGGAAGCTGAAAATACAAAGTCTGCATTGCTGATAAGACACAATCAGTTGCAATTTTAAAACCCTGAGTAGAGAAACACTATCTGTGATGAGATCTCTGAAAATGAAACTGCCCTTGCACTTCCACACAGTTCTGTGTTGATTCGTGCAAAGGAATGAGGGAAGGAGCCCCAGCCTTGGGACAGGTATTATACATCAGGGCTCAAAGATACCTTTCAGCAATAACAGCCTTCCAGTGAATCTGTGTTTATTATGCACTAAAAGGGGTTTCAAACTGTGCTCTTTGGAATCTTAGGATTCTCCAGGCACTTCAGGTATTCTACAAATGATGTCTATTCTGCCAAGAATCTATTTTATAGGTTGATGTTCTGGGCAAGATTTCATTTGAAAAAAGAATTCTCTGTCAAATAAAAGTTTGAAAAATTGGTGCATTGAAACATGTACACAGTACTACCTTAGTTTTAGACCAACTTTTTCTGAAGTGTGTTCTAAGTGTGTTCTACGGAGCATTAATTTAGCAAATTGAAGACAGATTTTTTTTTTTTTTTTTTTTTAACTCTTTGGTCTGCTGAGCCCTTTTGTCTATAATAGTCCCAAAGACAATCCCCAGAATAAAGACTATGGCTGACCAAGAGACCATTTTCTACCATTCGAGACTGTATCCTAAGACCTCTTTAAGATCTAAAGAATTTTCAAATCTCTTTTCTATTCTTGGAGAAACTTTTCTGATTAACACTGGTCAGAGTTGTTCCAAGATGGTATGGACAGACCTGAAACAACTGCACATACTTAGGCCACACAGACCAGCAACAGGAGTGTGACGTGGGTTAGTACTGTGGTTCTCAAATGTGGTCCTCAAGTGGACAACATCAGATCCATCACCTGGGACCATTAGAAATGCAGATTCTCGGGTCCCATCACAGATCTATTGAGTCAAAAGTTCTAGGGTGTGGTCCAACACTTAGTGTTTTAACCAGCCCTCCAGGATTTTGATGCACCTAGAGTTTGAGTATCTGGGGTTGGTGGAAGAAACAGTTTCAGTCTCTACTTCTACCCTTTCCAGAATGCATCTTTCTAATTCTTTTTTAATGATAAATATCTTTGGTTAAAAAGTTGCTGCAATCAACCTGCCATTTCTGATAGTCATAGTTTAAAATCTATGGAACAATCTGAATCAGGTGTCTTAAAGAACAAATATGGCCATTCTTAGCCCTGTGGTAGAAATTATTGCTCAGGAGCTATTCCTAGAAGTTAATGAGGGTGTCTCTTTCTGGCTGTCTGCTTCATAGTCATCCCTTGATATATGACAAAGAACCTTCTCAAGATTCTACCATTGTGATTAGTAAAGACATCACCTTGGACATGTAATTTTTAAGGAATCATGGTGACCACGGACTATTGATTAGAATGTACCTTGGACCAGCAGACTATGTGGGAGTTATCAAAATGTTGGGTGATTAAATGTTAGAAGGTTCCTATTTTTAGATTTCAAGAAAGATGGTACTAGACTTTACTCTACCAATAAAAGAGCCCCGTCATATGGTCTGAGTGCACACCTATATGTACAGTTGATTTTAATTACTTGTAGCATGTAAGTAACCACTGACATCCTTTGCATTCAAATTATTTCCTTAAGTGAAATGGATAATTCCCCCTTTCTAAACCTGACAAGGCTGTATATTTTTTTCATTATTAAATGAACATATAAATGAGTTTTGCTTAAAGATGTTTTTGGAAATTTGATTGAATTTAGGTCCTGGTCCTAGGTGTTATCAAGGAAGCACAGAATGTGAAATACAATCACACTATTTCTCTTGTAGTCTAATCTCAAAGTTAAATTTCTACAGAGAAGAATGTGGTGCACAAAGAATGATGGGGAAAAGGAAAATATAGATTATATAATTTCTTTTAAATTAAAGCAATGTGCAAGCAACCAGAAGAAATCATTAGGGTACACAAATACTGCTTTAGCAAAATGAGGCTATGTTAAGAAAGCAAGTATTATTTTTATAGTTGTCTCATTGCTCCATTACTTCTATATATGGAATTTGGAACTTTTACGAGTACTTTTACGTTTAAGATAAATGTGTTATGTAGTCTATTATTCCAAGATATTCACTATGACTTCAGTACATTTTCAATGGTATTAAAAATACTTGCAACAGAAACACATCTTTTAATTTCATTATCTTTTCTACCTTATTACAAAGGGAATTTAGGTTAAAATATCTTTAAAACAAGATAAATATAAAAGGAGATGGGGCAAAGATAAAAATGTTAATGTAAACCAAAGAGTGACTAGACAGAAAGGCATAAGGCATGCTATAATATCCAGGGTAGTGGGTCCTGAATCTGGTGTTAAGCATCTTAGTAGCCAAAGCATCAGGATAAAGAGGAGTATTTAAGAGGTATACAGTACCCGTAACATACAAACCGAATAAATTAATTCCTCAGGAGAAACAAAGCTATTTTTCATGCTGAACCTGAGAAAAATAACCTGTAATGGGTAAATTTATCATGAACGGCTAATACTATTGTGACCTGAGGAACAGGAAAGAAGGCTGTCCTGCATCTCTTAAGTCCTATTATATATCGGGGCATGTGCTAATGGTTTTATATACCTTCAGTCATTAATTCTAATAGTGTGTGGAATAAAGTGTAGTTTATTCATTTTATTGACTCAGAAGTTGGCACAAAGCAGACTTTATAAAACTGTGTGAGATAAGAATGCCTTAGATTAATAGAAGTTGATTTCTATATAGACTTAAAATGGAATACAGGATGAGTAAAGTATTTCATCTATCTAGAAAGAAAACTGAAATAGACAAATGCCAGGCTGAAGTAGTCACGTTTCCCACAGCAATTTATTACCACTAATAAAAACTAAAAATACTGATGATCATCCACTGTTATTATGGTTTCTAGAGGGGAAAAAGGTATAGGTATGTTGTATATAACTCACTTAAAGCTTTTAGTGAGTTTTCTTCTTTTTTAAATCCCCTAAATGGCCAAGCCTGTTATATATATATATATATATATATATATATATAACAGAAATAATTTAGCTTAACTCTGACATATACAAATTTGAATTTTCATGAAATTTTAACAGCTGGATTCTTTTTTTTTTTTTTCCAGGATGAGTTTTTTTTTTTTAAACATTTTATTCTTATTTATTTGGCTGCATAGAATCTTAGTTGTGGCATGTGGGATCTAGTTCCCTGACCAGGGATCGAACCCAGCCCCCCTATATCAGGAGTGCAGAGTCTTAGCCACTGGACCACCAGGGAACTCCCCCTGGATTCTGTTTTAAAGAGCTGTGATTATCATTTTTGTTATCATCTTCATTTGGACCTGTTGGAAGAAGAGAGTAACGGTCACATTGTCCTCAGGAACGAATCACAGCCGTCCACACGGCACGTTACAGGAATTAGGAAAAGGTGTCCTATTTGGACAGACACAATAAGGTCACCTGACTGATAGACAAATTTAGGGACTGGGAGACATCTTCCACGATGCACAACCCTTTTCTTTGACAGACTGGATGGTGAGCAGAGCCGGGGTTAAATACTGTCTCCACTCTGCCCCCTGCTGGTGTATCTGTGGTACGCACACCCTGGGAGGTGGAGGGCGCAGCCTAGAGAGGTAGGCAGTGCTGATCCTGGAGTATATTGAAAACATGTATCGTTAGGATTTACTCTTAGGTAGCAATGTTTGATTGAAACAATGAAGATGAGATCCCAGAATAAGCTGCTTAATGTCTGAGATAAGATGGAAGCTAACGGAAAGCTCCTAGAGTACTAATATCTTCAGGTATTCAGATACAGCGAACCGGCTCTGTCTGCAATGGTTTTTCTTTTCTTTTCTATTTTTCTTTTTCTTTTTTTTTTTTTTTGCGGGGGGTGGGGGGGAACACATGCAAATAAAAACAACTTTAATGGAAAATGAAATCAAGGAAACCACAACAACTTCATCTAGCTGAGGAGAAACCACGTTAACGAGTTAACTCATTTTGGTAGGAGTAATTTCTGTTCCAGATCCTGACATATATACCCTGAGATGGCGCCTCAGATGAAAACTCTGCAGTTTCTTACTGTGGGGGATCATTGGAAGTTCCTGCCTCTTCTTGGCTGTGACTCCTAAGAAAGACTTATCAGGATCTTGAAAGCCTTGAAGGTTCTCATGTCCTGATTTATTTGGCTATATTAGAAAGCAAAATGTCTAAAATGTTTAACATTGTGGAGGAATTAAATTGTTTTATTTTTCAAAGAAAAAGACATTTTTTCCTATTTTTCTCAACATGCATGGATGTTTATGATATGTTAATAGATATTTAAGAACTGTTGTTGTTTTGTTTTTTTTTTTGAGCGCTTTTTTTTTTTTTGGTATTATCTCTTTTCTTTGAGTTTCTTAATTTGGGCTTTGCCCCACAATGGCTTCCACTTTGATTCTCAAATCAGATTGGTGGATGCCAACAGTTAACTCCTAGAGAATCGTGAACTACATGCAGTGTAGCTTCTGGTAAGGCAGCACCTCCAAATTCCAAGCAACAGATGTTCATTAAAAACCAGAACCAAGCATTTAAAAGTCATTTTGAGAAATTAAAGTACTGCTGGAAGGTACTGAGCGGAATTATTACATTAATTTTTTAAAAAATCAAGAATCTTTTAAATAGTTTTGAATACAAAAACAGCACGAGAGCAGAGGAGAAGTTGCCCGTTAACTGATTTAATCATATTTGATCCCAATATTCCTCAAGAATCAGAGCGTTCCCAAAGGAATGCATTCAATGTATCGCTGGTTTGCACTCATATTCCTAATTCACTGACTGTTGTTACAAATTGAACACTGAAAGCCATAGATTCTCAACTGATAATGTCCTAGAATATCTTGATTAAAATACTTTTTAAAAACCCAACCCTCAAATTTAGAAAGGCCAGCTCTTACTAGAGAAATTCCAGTCTTCATTGATCCTTCTATTCCTCTTTTCCTACTGGGAGAAACAATGATTAAACTATGTCTTTGCTAATACCTTCTGCATCCCGGGCCAGGTCCTTGATGAAGTCCCTCAAGGAGTCTGCCCGCGTGTTGGTCCTCTCAGCATCCTGTCCAGTTTGCTCTCCATCCGCTGTCACTTTGGTAGCCTAATGATCCAAATTCAGGAAAAGCATAATTAATAGGCATGATGAAGCTACAGCTAGATAAACTCCCACTGGTTGCATTTTCTTTCAAATATTGCTTTGAGCCAAAGGCAATTGATGAATTATTGATCAGATGTACTGGAAATGACGCCCCGTGCTCAAGTATACAATTAAACTTTATTACTTCTTCCATTAAATGGAAATCAGAGAGCTGTATTTGGTCTTTTTAAAACCCTCGTTATATGCAATGGCACAGAAGAAGTAATAAAGCGGAATTATTTTTGAAATATCTTTAAGGTACTATTGCCAAAAGTTTCAGTCTCCATATGTTGCAGTTTTGTCCATATTTTATTTACTGAAAAGTGTGGAGCGTAGCAACGATCTCTTGAAAGAGGCACAGATAGTCTGTCTCAATAAGCTTGCTCCTATAGATTTGGTTCTGATCAATACATTAATTAAACAAAGAGAGGAAATGCTTAACTACTAAGTAGTAAAGGCTTGTTTTATAACACTCTAAAGATCTAGTAAAATGTTAAAGAAGAATAAATGCTAACTTTCCCATATGACATCACCAAAAAAGATTCTGGTAATCACAGGACCATGTGTTACCGTCAACAAAATAAAACAGAACCCTACAACAGCCCCACCTCCCAAAGAATGTCCTCTTACAGTTCCACCCCTATCCACACTGAAAATACCATTTGACACAATGGAGTCCATTTAATGTGTTCATGGTTAACCATGAACATAAACCATATGGAGTCAAATAAAAATGGCAAGCATAACATTAAAAGTTTCAGATACTACAAGATTTAGAGCACCTTATCATAGGTCTACACTTCGTTTTTCCATGTGTATGCATATGCTAATAAATGTGACCTCCTATTTTTAAAAAATAGGGATAATCTAACTATAGATAATGAATCAAATAATCACAAACTGATTCAATATAATTTGAATAAGACCCAAGTTGGCAGGGTATTAATACTCCACAATCTTGCACCAGAGTGCTTGCATTTTAGACATGCCCAGAGAATCTAAATTGTTTTATACATAAATGGATTTTAAATAGGACTTAAAATAGAACTAAATGTCTGGCCAACATAGAACATGGCAGGAGGTGCTGCAGGAATTAGAATGCATTTTGTGATTTCCCGGGGGGAAGTAAGAGGTTTAATTCATGGAAGTTTTCAACATTTTAAATAAAAGGCAGACTATAAAGCCCAACTATTATCATATAATTTCTTAACCTCCAAGTATTATCATCACAAATAAAAGAATGAAAGGGTAAGAATCCATTGAAAGTTTTAAAAATTCTTCATTATAATAACAGCTTTAGTATATATACAAAATGATTTGCAGAGTGTTAATATATTAGAATGCTCTGGATTAATTCTTCCAAAACATTAATATTGACATTATTTTAACTTTTAGATTTGATGTTGAGTCAAGAAACTCTTTACACATACACACCACACCAACGTACACTCACACAATTTTTAAAATGTTGCTTTTGTATTCCTAAGGTCAGCTGCTTAAGATCTTGGCCATCTAAACTGCTTTAGATGTTTGCCTAGTCTGGATTTTACTGTACTCTGTAATAATCACTACTATTTTCACATATCATATCATATTAGAACACAATTATAATAATAGATTTGACCTACATTATGAACATCTTTCAATATCTTAATAATTAATACATGACTAGCACTAGTATCTCTTATTACACAGAAAGTGTACGTTATAATTTGAACTAAAACTTATTTTTTGCTTCATCAGTATCTTATTTACATTATCCAAAGGTAATAATTCCCATAAATATTGATACCATCAAGTTTCCAACTCTTCTATGTCCAAAGCATCTAATTTTTTGAAAATAAATGTATACTGATAATACTCTTTTTAAAATTATGGATGATCAAGACAGTATTCATTGCCTCGACTTCTTATCAAATTAATTTATAAAAATATGTAAGAGTCATCATTGACAAACTAATTACCAATTACATGAACACTCCGATATTAAGATGTCAAGAATTCTACATAACCCATGATAAGAAGTAAGTAAAAAATGTTATCACTAAGACCCCATGCAATCAGCTTCACTGGCCTCCTTTTATGTGTAATATGCCATACTCTTGCCTTCCTCTGGCCTTCTTGTATTCTATTGTCTTTACTTGGATTGAGCTTCTGCTCAACACTTTTAGTGGTTGCATCCTTGTCTTCCATCAGCTTTCAGTTTAATAAGTATCTCTTCTTGGTGTGGTCATCCCCAGGCACCTAGGTTAGGTTCCTCAACTTCCTATAGAAGAATATTGCCTCCAAAGCACCATGGATTTTAGAATTACTCTTTATGCATTGACATCTCTATGTATTGGCTTCCTCTGTAAAGGGTAAGCTCTAAGAGGACAAAAACTTGGTCTGTTTGTTCATTGCTTGATATCCAGCTTCCAGTACGATACCTCACTGATAGCAAATAAAAATGAATACTGTCAAATATATGACTAAGCAATCATTTCCTAACTAATCTTGCTGATCTTATTGCCCACTTTTCTAGGAACATTCCCAGAAAAAACTTTGTTCATACAATTGCTCCCTAATTCCCTTCTCAAAATAAGTTCAGACCCCAAGATGATTCTGTTCCAACCTCATCTTCCCTGTGAAGACATCCTTGATGATTTTGACCCATATTCTCCTTTCTTAGATTTTCAAAAACAGCCATCATTAGCACTATTCATGACTGCTGTAGGTAATTATTTTGTTAGGTATTTTGTCATATCTGTTGAATTTCAGTCCTTGGAGGTGAGGGCTAGGTCTTCTTTCCTTTTATTCCTCCGAGAGCCAGGCACAGTGCCTGGCAAATTGTAGGGGGTCAAAGATGTCGGGTGATAGACTGATGTAATGATAATCAAACAAATGATCCCTTTGAAGTTCTAAAGCCTGCTGGAGGAAAAAAAAAAAAAACTTTCCATATGCCTTCCCGATACCATTCAAACTGGCCGTATGCCTGGTGTGGTGCTTGCCAGTGAATATGGATGGCTGGGCGCTTTTTTCTGGACATTTTTCAGAGCATCATAGGATGCAGTGCTGAAGAGCTACTGCTGAGTGCTTAGGAGGAGACCCAAGCCTGGAGCCTGTGGTCACAACGACACTACATTCTAGTCACTGGCCTCCCGGTGTTTCAAAACTACAGCAATTAGGTCACTGCACACCATATACCATGCTAGTGAAGGCAGAGCTTGGAGGGCAGAAATCTTTAGGGCCAGCACAGTAATTGTAAGGAAGAAGACATGTTTCCCTCTTGGCTCTGTTCCGGGAGAGGAGGGGATTTGAGATTCCTGGCACCAAAAGGTACCGACTTATGGCATCTAAGAGGTGGGTTCCACAGCCAGGCTCAGCTGTACCCCATGTGGATACGCCTGTTCAGAAGGGCTGACGGTCCTCTCTTGCGTGTCGTTTACTCTTCCTGCCTTTAGAGATGCATAGAGGGCGTACGTGCTAGGTCGCTTTAGTCATGTCTGACTGTGTGACTCTGTGGACTGAAGCCCGCCAGGCTCCTCTGTCCATGGGATTCTCTAGGCAAGAATGCGGGACTGGGTTGCCATGCCCTCCTTCAGGGGATCTTCCTGACCCAGGGATCGAACCCACATCTCTTGTGTCTCCTGCGTTGGCAGGCAGGTTCTTTACCACTAGCACCACCTGGGAAGCCTCCCTCTAGAGGGCATGATCCCTATTTTCATACTGGTGAGGAGGAAGATGAAGAGGTTAAGTGACTTATCTGAAGGCACACATACGTAGGGAACTGGGGATGAGACACACATTTTCTGTCGCATAGCCGTGTATTCTGTCAGCGTCAAACATTAACTTCTGTTTGGCTAATACCCAGGAAGACAGGGAAGACCCTCTGGGTGGGAGGGGGGACGTGGCCCAGCGTTTGTGGTACTCTAAGTGTGTAAGCTTTGTCGTGTCCGACTCTGCAACCCCACGGACTGTAGCCCATCAGGCTCCTCCGTCCGTGGGATTCTCCAGGCAAGAGTACTGGAGTGGGTTGCCATTGCCTTCTCCAGGGGACCTTCCCCACCCAGGGACTGAACCCGTGTATCTTGCGTCTCCTGCACTGGCTGGCGTGTTCTTTACCACTAGCGCCACCTGAGAAGCTTTAGGCTTTAGTAAATTAACATATTTGAAAATCCATATCAGAACACCATGTGGATACACTTTTCAAAATCATGTTTCGTTACCCAGTAGTTAAGTTGAAGAGTCACCTTGTCAAAACCCACCCAGGAGAGACTCCATAAAGGAAGCCAATGACAAATATATTACCATCTATGGGTAGTGGTGCTAGACTATAAAAGTGAAATTCACAAAAATCAGTTTCACCCAGGACAGGCCATTGATAATGTGACAGATGAATGCTAACTACCACATGATAGGAGCTATCTGTCTGATTCTGTTTGGCTCTTCTTGCATTTTATTAAATTATCATCCCCATCCCTTAGTCAGCTTCCTCCTTACTCACTATTATCTTGTTCCTGAGTATCTAACAAATGTCTTCTCATTTACCCTAATATGTACAATCTTCCTTTCATTCTCTACATTAGACTTTCTTATTTTTACATTTTCTTACCTCTGTTCTACAATTTTTCCAGTGTTCTTTTGTAAATGATGCCTTATACACAACTTTGTAAGTATTTCTCTTTCCTTTGATTATCTTTTTATATTCAAGTTCACTCAACTAGGTATCTTTTCCTTTTATTTTTCTTCTATTTTCTTTGTGGTTGTTTCGTGTGTTTTTTTTTTTTAGAGTATTTATATCCAGGCAGCATGCATTACCATTAGACACTCGTTCATTTACTTCTGAACAATGTACCTGTTAGTTTCTTGCTTTAGCTCAAGCAGTTCTCACTGTGCCTCTTGAAACCTGCACATAATTTTCTTGGTTGGATATTACTAGTGTCTTTCATTTTCTGCCTTCTTTATGTTAAAACTAGAATTTAATGGAGCAAATCTAACTACTGAATAGACAATATTGCTTAGTTGCCATCCTCCTTTGCATTTGCAGACTTACACAGTTTCCTGCTGAAATTAAATTTCAGATCTAATCATTTACATGATTTTCTCAAAGGTCATCTTCAGATACTACTGGTTCTGTATATCCAAGGGTCAGTGAAGTGCTAGGATAAGCTACTAGGACAGACAGTGCCCAAGAACAGAGACAGTCAACTGACCCTGGGGAAAAATAAATCAGTTCTATTTGAAATTTCTCCTTAAATATTTCAGGTGTCAGTTTTGAAACTTCCAAATAAGTATGATTTGTTATACGTTATCTCTCTCTCTTTTAAATATAATAGTAGAAATAAAAAAATGTTGGCAACTTAAACCTTTTGGAGCTGGTGGGGTAGAGAGTCATTTGTTTAATGATCATGAAATAAATTTATAATCATGAACTGAAGAAAAAGCACAGTGGTATAACACAATTATAAGAGGAATCCCATCACACCTGGAATATCACAGAAGGCTTACTATAGACTTTGATGTGCTGAGGTTTAGTTCAGGGTTAAAGAAAACATAGCTTCCCTGGTGGCTTAGAGGTAAAGAACCTGCCTGCCAAAGCAGGAGAAGCAGGTTCGATCCCTGGGTCGGGTAGATCCCCTGGAGAAGGAAATGGCAACCCACTCCAAGTGTTCTTGCCTGGGAAATCACTTGGACAGAGGAGCCTGGCAGGCTACAGTCCATGGGGTCTCAGAGTTGGACATGACTTAAAGACTAAACAACAACAAAAGAAAACCCATGCAGAAAAGCTCTGTGGTAGAATGAAATGTCTGAGAATTAAGGTAAAGGCAGAGAGAGGAGAGTGTGTTAAGAAGGAATACAGGGTCAAAGTGGCAATTGCTATAGGAAGTTCAAGTGAAATAAAGCTTCCACTGGATTTAGTGACCAGCTTGCCATCGATTACCTTGTCAAAACAGTTTTGGGAGCAAGCTGGGAGTGGAACTCTAGACTAGGAAGTGAGGAAATAAAGCAGAACTCCTCCAAGTCTTTCAAAAAACTTGGCTGTGAAATGAAAGATGGAGGTCAGGACAGTAGCAACAGAGGTACATACACAGTTATCATCAAAAAGCACCTCAATATTCCATAATGATCATACTGTCTGATGTTATGAATATGTTACATATGATTCCCATATTCAAGCAACTTACATTCCACGTGGAAAAATAAAATGATAATAAATTAAAATACATTTAAAAGATATATAATTATACAACATTTTGCTTATATAATATTTGCACATTATATATAATAAGTGTTTAACATATTAATTTTGGGGAGGAACATTATTTTCTTTAGCAATGTCTTCCCCCGTAGCTCAGTGAGTAAAGAATCTGCCTGAAAGGCAGGAGACCTGGGTTCAGTTCCTGGGTCAGGAAGATCCCCTGGAGAAGGAAACGGCAACCCACTCCAGTATTCTTGCCTGAAGCATCCCATGGACAGAGGAGCCCAGCAGGCTACAGTCCATGGGAGGTCACAAGAGTCGGACACGACTTAGTGACTAACCCCCTCACCCCCCATTAGAGAACTTAATCGCATCATGAAAAATATAAGCACAAAATATATAAGCACCTGAGGGAGAGAGGGCAGCTCATACCAGCTATGCAGGATCAGACTCGCCAGATATTTTAACAATTAAAGTGTATTAATCATAAAGCGACTGGTCAGATAACAAAGCAGAGAGAAGGATTGTCAAAAAGATTGTCTATACCAGTGGAAGCACTTTCCATAGGACAGGGAGCTGTAAGCACCACATAACTCTAGGCTGACAATAGTTTTCAACCTTGACTGGCAACAGAGTCATCTGGAAGCTCATGAATGTCCCGGTGTTCATACTATTGTTGTTTAGTCATTAAGTCGTATCTGACTCTGAAATCACACGGACAGTAACCCACCAGCTCCTTCGTCTATGGGATTTCCCAGGTGGGAATACTAGAGTGGGCTGCCCTTTCCTTCTCCAGGGTCTCTTCCCAACCCAGGAACCAAACATGCGTCTCCTGCATCACAGGTGGATCCTTTTACTGCTGAGACACCTTTATATTGTGCACCAGACTGATTACATCACATTTGGGGGTGAGACTGAGCACCAGGTAACTCCAAGATGCCTTTTAGTTTAAGGCACTGTCTCCTCTAACACAGCCGCAGATACTAGGAAGTCATGGCCCCTGTACTTCTCATATTCTGATCTCAGCAGCTGAATCATTCACGGCTGTGAGATAAAGGTATTGGTGGATTCAGCTGTTGGGAAGATCCCCTGGAAGAGGGCATGGCAACCCACTCCAGTATTCTTGCCTGGAGAATCCCCATGGACAGAGGAGCCTGGTGGGCTACAGTCCATGGGGTCACAAAGAGTTGGACACGACTGAGTGGTTAAGCACAACACAGCATACACATTGGACATTTACATCATTTAATCCTCTAGTTATGATTCCATGGGTATCGATACAACTTTTAATTATCGTGCAGCTTGACCACAGGAAAAGAAAGAATTGATCATTTTGACTTGAATATTGAAGCTCTCCATGATTTTCTGGTGGGGACAAGGTTAATTAATAAGTGAGGATTTCCTTTTATTTCTTCCCCATCCTCACTTCATCATGGAGATATTTACTTACAGAAGTCTTATTTCTAGGCTTTTCAAGTTACAAAATTTGAAGAATGGGTAGATAAAAATGGTATTGAAGTATGGAAATGGGGAAAAAGAATACTTTCCAGTGGAGAAATCTGGCAAACACGACCTCAGCCAGGTGATCAAGATAAATACCAATAGTAATAAGACATACTGATTATATGGGTTCTTAATATGACATGATAAAATGATACATTATCTCTGTGGTCTTTCCCACACAGACCCATATCTCTATTCTAATCATGAGAAAAATGTAAGGCAAACCTCAATGGAGGGACATCATACAAAATACATGAACTTGTCAAAACTGTCGAAATTATCAACAAACCAGAAAAGTCTAAGAAACTGTCACAGTCTAGAGGACACAGTCTAAGATGACATGATGATTAAATGTAATGTAGTATCCTGGATAGGATCCTGAAATGTACAAAGACATTAAGTAAACGTGAAGAAATCTGAATAAAGTAGTCTTTAGTTAATAATAATAATCAATCAATATTAGTTCACTGGTTGTGAAAGATACATCATACTAACATATAACAGTAGAGGAAACTGGGTATGGAGTATATGGGAAATCTCTGTACTATCTTTGCAATAACTTTTCTATAAATCTAAAACTATTTTAAAATAAAAAGTTTGTTTTAAAATAGTATTAGAATTAACTCAAATTGGATAATAGATCTAAATATAAAATGCAAATTATAAAACTCCAAGATAACATAGTATAAAATTTAGATAACTTTAGGTATGGTGATGACATTTTAGATAATACCAAAGCAATCAGTCAAAGAAATAACTGATAACCTGGGCTTCATTAAAATTAAAAACATTTCACTGTGATGAATATTGTCTAGAAAATGAGAAGGTGAGTCACAGAGTGTTATCTTATAAAAGACTGTTGTTCAAAGTACACAAAGGACACTTAATGATGATAACAAACCTTGATTAAAAAATTAGAAAAATCTTGTCTTAGTCATTTAAGTGAAGAGTTAGTCGCTTAGTCGTGTCCAGCTCTTTGCGACTCCATGGACTGTAGCCCACCAGGCTCCTCTGTCCATGGAATTCTCCAGGCAGGAATACTGGAGTGGGTAGCTATTCTCTTCTCTAGGGGATCTTCCCAACCCAGGGATCGAACCTGGGTCTCCCACATTGCAAGCAGACTGGTTATCATCTGAACCTCCAGGGAACCCCAGAAGGTAGAGTCTGCTGCTATGACAAAACACCTCACATTAGGTGGCTTGTAAATGACAGGAGTGTTTTCTCACAGTTCTAGAGATCAAGAGCTGCAAAATAACATCTCAGGCCAGTTTGGTGTCTGCTGAGGGTCCGCTTCCTGGTTCATAGGCAGGGTCTTTTCACTTTGTGCTTACATGGTCAGGAAGGGCAAAGGGTCTCTTTGGGGACCCTTTTATATGGGACTAAGTCCCTTCATGAGGGCTCTGCCTTAATGACCTAATTACCTTCCAAAAGCCTCACTTCCTAATATCATTGCCTTGGGGCGGCGGTTAGAATTTCAACATAGAAATTTTGGAGAGGATACATGCATTCAATCCGCAGCAAGACCTGAACAGACATCACACCAAAGAAGCTATACAGATGGCAAGCAAGCATATAAAAGTGCTCAACATTGTTTGTCCTTAGGGAATTGTGAATTAATATAAGACTGAGATACTACTATACACCTACTGTTGTTGTTTAGTTGCGAAGTAGTGTCCGACTCTTTGGTGGACTGTGGCTCGCCAGACTTCCCTGTCTTTCACTGTTTCTGGGAATATACTCTAACTCATGTCCACTGCGTTGGTGATGCTATCCAACCATCCTTTGTCAACCACTTCTCTCCTGCCCTCAGACTTTCCCAGCATACAACTATTAGAGTGGCCAAAATTCAAAACACAGACAACACCAGTGCAGCTGAGGATGTGGGGCAATAGGAACTCTTACTCATTGCTGCTGGGAAATGCAAAATGGTACAGCCACTCTGGAAGACAGTTTGGTGATTTCTTGCAAAACTAAACATACTCTTACCATATGATAGAGCAATTGCATTCTTTGGTTTTTACACAAATAAATTGAAAACATTTATTTGGATGCTAATAGCAGCTTTACTCAAATACTGCCAAAGCTTAGAAGCAACCGAGGTGTCCTTCAGTAGGTGAATGGATCAATAAACTTGGTACATCCAGAAAATGGAACACTACTCACCACTAAAAAGAAATGAGCTATCAAGACACCAAAAGACATGAATGAAACTTCAACGTACGTTACTAAGTGAAAGAAGCCAATCGGGAAAGGTCACATACTGTGTAATTCTAGCTATATGATAAATGATACACAGAGACAGTAAAAAGATCAGTGGTTGCCAGGGGTTAGGAGGAGGGAGAGGTGAAAGGCAGAGCACGGAGGACTTTTGGAGCCGTAAAAGTACTCTAAACCATACTATAAAGGTGGAGACAAGTCAAAAGCATTTGTCAAAATCTAAAGATTGTACAACTGTTATAGTATCTAGAACATATTCAATCCTTAGGAAGGATCAATTAAATCAATCAGTGAGTGAAAGGCCACTGTTCCATGGAATTTTTCCCTAATAATCCTTAACAAGATTAAATTAATCTATTTATTTGTACTTCTCAGTTACATTCTTTTATTTCATGCTGTATTATGTATTTACTTGCATTTGTCTCCACACACTTAAATGCTTATGTACACACACACACACACACACACACACACACGAGACTACAAGCTCCTTGAAGACAGACTGGGCCTCGTTTTTATCTGTCACCTGCCAACACTTAGCTCGGACTTTGTATGTGGGGAACATTCGTGTGTGCCTGTTGAACTGAGATCACTTTCGCATTATCCGCTTAAAAGTTCTTATTTAGTGTATTCACTGAACAAACATAAAATTTCAAAATATTAAACTGATATGAAATAAATGGACTCACTAATCTAATACCTAACTACATTTGGCAAGAAATTTTGTACATTCCACATCACTGGGGAGAAATCCTGAAAAAGTGTTTAGTAGGCTATTTGTAACCTGAGGGCCATTGTTCAGCATCATGTGCTGAGAATTCTATTTGATTTCCCTGTGGAAATTCTAATAAGCCAGCAGCAGGTTAGGTGAAAACAGTATTGCAACTGTGGGAATCCGTAAACTAGGTCCTCCTGAGGTTCTTGAATTTGGTGAATTATACGGCCATTCCTAAGTCATTTCGGTAGTATGGCTTGAGGGATTTCTTCTTTAAAAAACGGACTAGATAATCTGCAAGAACCTTCTAGCTCCAATATTTTTTGTCATTTAAAGAGAGAGAATCAAAGAAGAGAATCAAACTGGACCCCTAAATACAAGGCCCGTTTTCCAGTTCATGCATTTTTCTGGCCACAAGATGGCGAACTTTATGCTGTTTTCTTCATTCTCTACAAGGGAAAAGAACCTTAACCTTCTTGCAGTTTTGAAAATTTAAAACTCCCAATATCTTAAAAAGTCTGATAAACACAACATGGATTTACATTCTGACTCTAAAAAGTGTCTTAGGTGCTTTGGATTTTCTTGATAAAGATTTCCTCTTTCGTGGGGCAATACGGATTTAGACTGTATTTCTATTAACATACAAATGCAAATATCCCATGATAAAATCAAAGAGACTACAAGTATTTTCATTTGCTTATCTTTTTCCTTATGTAGTCAGAGACAGGGATTTGGGAATCCAGAATCTACGGAAGCTAGTGGATAGAGTTCTCAAAATATATTTTCATTCTGGTATTTCTAACCATTGGCCTTGATACTTCCCAAGTCTGTATCCCAATCTTTTCTTGTGGTACTGGTTCTCAGATTTTATCTGAGGCAGAAGTAGCAAGTCAAAAATACATCGATTTCATGCACCAAATTTGGATTTAGGAAGAACAAGATTTGCATTTCAGAAATTTGAAGTAATTTTCCTTAATTATATATAATCTGTCTGCTTTAAGAAGAAGCATGATTTTGCCAACTTACCCTGGTCAGAAGTTCGTTCATTTCTGTCACCAGCGTGTTCAGATTGCCTTCTGCCAACTGAATGAGCCTCTCTGGGGCCCGCTGAGGTGACAGCAAATGCTGAAAGAGATTTCATTCCATATGTCTTTGAGTAAATGGTCTTGCAGTGATCATAGGTTGAACATTTAACAGAACACATTTTTCCTTTAAATACAAAGAACTTAGCCTTCTCACCTTCAAAGAAGAGAGGAACTATTTCAACTGGGCATTAACACACACAATGCACTGTGCAGAATAAGCTGGCAAACAACACAAACTGCTGCAGTTTATTAAGACACCGCTGCGTGCCAGGGCTTTTTGTTTTGATTTGTTTCATTTAGTTCTTAGAACGCTCTATGAGATAAAAATGTTACTTCATTTTGTAGATAGAAAATGTGGCTTGAAGAGACCTAAAAGTGTATACAAGATCGCATAGCCAGTAAGAAGTAGAGTCAAGACGAACCGTGTCTGAATCTTCAAGGCCCCTACATTAGTCACCAGAGATACAGTTTACAGGTTTATCACTTCTTTCTTTGAGGACAGGAGCCCTGACAAAGAGACCTGGCTGGGCGCTAACTCACTGCATGGTGTCCGCGTTGTAGGAGCTGGCCTGGTACTCACAGCTGGTACATTTTCCTCTCCTACTGAACATTATCAATCTCACAACACTAACAGTAGATGGGATCACTCTGTGACAGTGATGAATGAAACAAAAATTGAGACCATTCCATAATCTTGTCTAAACGCAGATAAAATCATGGTCTCCGTGCAGATCACAAAAATACCCTGAATCCCATTTTCTGGCTACTGTGAGTGACCACTGCCTCCTAACTGTAGCTTTAACTTCTCTTTTTCTTCCTTCCTTCCTTCTAGATAAGATTCATTAGAATACTTAATTACAGAATTACTTCCACTTCCTAAGAAGAGCACCCAATCCAATACAAACCTCTGCTTCCTTGAAACTGCTCCCCAATTCCTTAGCATAAACCCCGATACTCTAAGTGATTCTTAATGCCCTGTTACTGAGACATGCCCAAACCCCACAAGCTGTGAAGTGGCCTTTGTGGCATCAAGTTAGTGAATCCAGCTTTGCTCTATCACATGTATGTTCGAGGTTGTCTGGGACTGGAACCCAGGGAGCACTGATGGTTCCAGTTAAAGGAAACTAACACAGGGCATATCTAACTTGCTTAATGATTTACAATATTACAATGGGATTCCAGATACTAAACAATGGAACAGGAACACAAACAAAATCAAGAAAGACTGGAATTTAAGGAAAATCAGATCATTCTGACCAACACTCAGCCATAAGGAAACAGGAAATTGAACCCTCTGGCTTGGTTGAGGTCCACAGATTGGAATGTCTTTCAGAGGGCCCTTCAGAAATTCACTCATTGCATAAGTTATTATTTAAAATTTTTTTATGTCCCACTGAAGCATTTGCTTCTCTAGCTCAATTTTCTGTGTTTGTGTTCTTGCCATATATAATAACTGGTCAGCATTTTCTTTATTAGGACTCTTTGCATTCCTGAATGCTAGACCTCTAAAGTAAACTCAGATTCCTCTGCCTGGCTTTCCAGATTGTCCTTCATACCACCCAGCCCCACTGAAGCCTCCAGCCTTATCTTTCACTAGCAGACCTGACTTCTAACGTCTCCAAACAGGCGGTGCTCACTCACACCTCTGCCTCTGCGCACAGGGCCCTCACAGAGTCAGGGGCAAGAGTATGAAGGGATGGGCCGGGGCTCAAAGAGATCTCACGACTGAGCCGTTTCCCCTCTGAGCTGTGTGAAGGTGCTGTCATTGTCTCAGGCCCTACAGATACACGGGCTCTTCTCAAATCCCAGCTCTGTACCTAGCAACCACGTGACCTTTCGTCACACTTGAAACTTCTCTATGATGCAGTGTCCCTACCTATGTGAGAAAAATGTAGATGACACATTACTCCTTTCCTACTTCTCGGATTTTTAGCAGTCTATGTGTGATAATTCATGTAAGACTTTAGTCAATTGCCTAGCACAGATATACTCATCAATACATGATACCTATACTATCAATACATGCTATATCAATACACGTAAATAGGGATAATAATACTTACTTTAAAAGCTGTGGTCTGAATTAAAGAATGTATTTCCTAGAAGAGTGTCTGCCAGTGCCTAATGAATACATCTTAGACTTTCTCCTCCAGTCTTACCAATAATTCTCTGCCTGTTGAAATTGTTTCTATCTTTCCAGTTCTAACACAAATTACACTTTCATTAATGATGTATTCCCTGCTTACTCTGGATCTTATCTATTTCTCTGATCTTGAATGCTATTGTATGTCAAATGCCTATAAAGTTTGTGGTAATTATATAGTTTTGCTAATTGTTTAATTATTTCTTTAAACCATATAGACCCTAACCTTCCTAAAGGTAGTGATTGCATGCATTAGGGGTTGTGAAACCCTCAGAGAACCAAGTACAATACTGGGCATTCCAGACTTTCTCAATAAATATTCGGTAATTGACTGATAGTATGTAAGTTGTCACTTTTCATCTTTTTTTTTTTTTAATTAGATGAAACAACCTCAATTTCCTTAACATTTCTGCCTTATCCCATTTACTGCTGAAAGCTGTAACAGTGTCTTAGAATGGAGTTTCCCCTGCAACAAAAATAGTTCTTGTTGAAGTACTTTCAAATGTCTCCTCATTCTCCAGTACAAAATTTTCACCTTGTGTTTTCATTTTGATAGGAAACTTAAATGTGAATGCAAGCATTTCTGGAACCCAGGCTGGGAACCTGAGAGATTCACACAGCCGCCTGATCCCAGCGCCTAGATCTGCATGCCTGTTTGATCACAGGGCAGGCTGGGCATAGAAATCATGCGAACTTGTCAGATGATGTCAATGTCAACTCAGGTCCTCTCACAAGGAGTTCTGTAGTTCACATTGTAGAAAGGCAGAATTGAGTTACCACATGTCACATGCTAATGAAAGAACCTGCGTGGAAGTAGTCAGTATCAAATTCTTGTTGTAAGTAGCAATTTGCACTCAGCAAAAATCATGTTACTTTATATTAATGTTTTTAATTTGAATTTTATTGGTTTTTAAGACTTTTGTAAATATTAATTTGTTTTGATTTTATAGAGCTATTAAGTATAAGGAGTTCATATCTGATTTTATGTTTGCACATATTTAACAAACTTAATAAAATTGATTTAGGCCAAACACTGGGGGTACATGAGCCTCTTTTCCCTTAAGAGCAATCAGTAAATTGTAGTTCTCAAGTCTGAAAAACACTGGTTTAGAAAGCCTCTGAATTACCCTAACAGAGGCCTGCCTTAATTTGGGACAATGGGAAGTGCATTTACCAATTAGGGCAATTCCCCCTGGGGAAGCTTCTGTCATCTTTTATCCCAACTTTTGCTGTTACTACTCCAACCTACCTTGAGTTCCTGAGTCATATTTTCAAGACCATACAGAATTTTATACGGAGCAGGCAGTGGACCGGTGAGGTTGACGCTCGTGGCCATCTGCTCCAGACGAGCCAAGTCACCGAGAAGAAGGCCGGTGCATTCATCTCCACAAACTGTGAAAGGCAAATGGCAAAGAATATTGACTTCTGCTAAGCATCCCAGACAGATGTGCAAAGATTTCAGCTATGAAATATTTTATGGGCTAAGTATCCTGAGAAAGATGATGTTTCTCATCTCAAATAATTAACACTTTTGAATGGATGATAGTACAAAAAAGATGAAACCAACAACAAAAGAGCAGACATGCGTGTCACCCAGAACCTGAGATGTGGATGATGATACAAACTGAGCAACCAGAGAAGAGGAGCCAGTGGATTTTGAGAGGAAATGAGTGCATTGCCTAAGTATTAAAGATGTAAGACATGGAATACAGCATTTATAAATACCCCAGAAATGCCACCTGAGCAGTGTACAGAAAATCCATAACTGGGAATAAAATATGCTTTGGAATCTCAAAATGCATACATTGGTCCCTTAGATAGAGCGTGGAGAATCTGTAGCTATTGGGTCTCCACATGCTTCATGTATTAAATATGCAAAAACTGTATGCCTCTTTAGCTTAACTTCTATTGATAGTTTTTTTTTTTAACAAGTCAAAAGAACTCTTCTCTTGGCAATTTGTGTTTTTTTCCCCTCCTGATGAAATTTATTTATTTACTTACTGATTCACTTACTCACTTACGTATTTGCCAACTCTTCCTCTTTAGTCACTCACTGCATTATCACTCACGATTAGATGGAGTCCCACAGATTTCTACTTTGATGATTAACCTAACCCTGTCTTATGGAAAAATAACTGCCGAAAGTCAGGAAAACTTTATTCTTGAAGTAGCAAAGAGTGCTAGTGTTCTACGTATATATTTTTTCAATGATTAGAAAGAGGGACTATTCAAAGTTGGTAGGGGTGGAAGGGGTCTGGATGGTAGCAGAGAGAAAAAAAAGGTTTCTTCACCACTATCACACTAACTCATAAATAGTACAATTTCTAAAATTAAAATATGTTGATTCTTTCGGAGACTTTATAAAATATACCTATTCAGTTTGGATTTTTAGTTCAAAAATTTTTTTTTCACTCTTTGCCCATCAGAGAAATGAGGTATAGCTTCTCCATGCCAAGAAGCATGTGCTAACATATTTATGATATGCATCTACGTATTGAGAGAGTCAATTCTTGGGTAGGTTGATAAGAAGTCCAGGGTCCCTGAGGAGAAAGGGGTCTGGGGATCTTGAGGAGAAAATGACAAATGTTTTTTGCTTTAAGTCCAGAGCTGATGATTATACAACAAAACAACTCATCTTGCTCAAGGATCTGTTTTTCCTTGAACTTTGTACCAGTGATTATCTAACAAGAATGTAGCCTGCTTGAGGACAAGTTTTTCCTCCTCCAGAACCTTCTGACTAATCCTGTCACCTATTAAAATGTAAATTGGGAAGATCTTTCTATTGTTAGTTCTAATCCTGTTATCTTTAAATGTATATTGTTGGAGTGGGTCTGGTAAGACCCTTACAATCCTGAGACATTCTTTTGATTTACTGTAATAACCAACTGAAAAAGCATATAGCTCTCTTGCTAAGACTAGCAAGTGGAGCATTCTCCGGCCCCCTTCTGATGTCTATGTCAGAAGCTTTCTCTGTCCCTTTTTATACTTTAATAAAACTCTGTCTACACAAAAGATCTTGAGTGATCAAGCCTGGTGCCTGATCCTGAAACTAAATCTTCTTCTGAGATCACGAATCTGACATTGTTCACCCTAAGTGATCAGCATATAGATACAATTTCTAGCTTACATTCTGCATATGGAGGTATCAAAACTACATACAAGTTAAAAGAGAGGACAATACATACCACAAAAAATACTGAGATCTGGAGCAGCTTTGCCTCATGCCCCAAACTGGCAAGGATTCAATTAGTTCTCTAAACTCCCTTGAGCTGCCCAATGGAGAGAAAACCATTAACTGATGCTTGTAGACAAAGAAGTAGTACAGAGAGTGATTTTTTGATAGGATGGCAGTTAGATATGAGTAATATCCCCTTCACAGGGACGGAACTGCCCCAGCAGGGCTATCATGTATCAGCTCCTTGCAGGTGACTCCGCTGAGTGGGGAGCGTCACCTGCAGGGGTGCTCTCAGCTCCTAGAGCCTTGCAAGCTGAGTGAACAAAGAGGCTTTGGAAGCAAGAAGTGAGGTCTGACAAACTAGAGCTGGATCTCTTTCTCTTCTATCCAGAAGGAGAGACGATTTGCATTTAAAAATGGCAACTAAGTAAAAGGAAGAGAAGGCTGTGGCCTCAAATCCCCGGCTCAATGTTAAGTGCTTGAGAAGTTTCAACAGACCTGTCAACATGAAACAGTCATGGAACATGCAACCTGGAACACAGTTAGGCACCAAATTGACTCTGTCTAAACACCAAGACCCAATTTAGTCCTCCAACTTGAATGGGTTTCAGAGGCATCTGATGGGCTTTCTTAAACCACAGAAGGCTGGGCCATACCCTTAGCATTTCTGATTTGAGAGGTGATTGAATGGTCTGGTTTCTGATTCTCTGATTGAGCATGTGCTTTTCTAACAAGCTCCCAGGTAAATATTAATTCTTTGGTCTGGGCACCACACTTTGGATAACTACAATATCAGCAGCAGTCACATCACCCGGGAGCTTATTAGGATACTGGGCCCCATCCCAGATCCAGTGAATCAGAATCTGCATTTCAGAAAGTGATCTCTGCATGTTAATGTTTGAGATGCACTGCTGTGGGTCAGCAGCTTTCCATCTTGCTGCATATTGGAATCATGGCCGTTTACAAAAATACAGATGTCTGGTGTTTCCCCTAGCCACCTCCAGAGACTCTGATTTGATGGGCTTGAGGTAAGGCCCAGGCATCAGTACATTTAAAAGATACCAGATGATTCTATCAGATAGCAGAGTTTAGAACCACTGGGTCAGACGACAAACTTCACAGATTCTCTATCCTTAAGGGAGATAGGGTTTGGAAGAAAGAGGTCATTTGACTTGCTGTCTCCTCTGCCAAGAACACTTCTTCCTTCATATTCAGCTGTGTGACTCCTGGAGAACCAGGGCCAGGGCTCAAGTGTTACTTCCTCGGAGGAGTCGGCCCTGATGACTGAAATTACTGTCCTCACACATCACTATTGTATTCCCTTTGTCTTGTTATCTTAACACGCATGCATGTATAAGCTATCTTTTCATTTTAGGCATTTATATATTGTTTCTTTATCACCAGAGAAGGGACCTTAGTCAGCTTTGGTCACGGTGCCTAAGAAAGTGTCTTGCACATAGTAAGTAGTCAACAAATATTTGTTTACTACTATCTTTGTGAAAGGAGAGCAAAAAATATTTTGGAGAAGATCACAGAGTTATCACCATTTTGAAAGTTCCATTCAACCTCTAGTGAACATGTATTTTGGGCAGATGTTCTCAGGATAGAAGCAAGCAGTGTGCTCTTTTTCGCTTTCAAGATCTTGAAAGATACTTGATAATATGACATCTCATTATGCTTTTTAGGGTAGGGTCTTCTTCAGAATACATTGCTAGTTCTTTCTCTAACTTCTTTAGAATTTATAACCTACCCATTTCTAAGAGGAATTGAGTCAGCTCATTGATAATTGTATTGAGGAGCTTGAGGCTCCTCATTGATGGTTCCAGAAACTTCCAGGGAAAAGTTTTCTCAGTAATTTCAGTTTTTACTTCATACAAGCATAAATCAGAGGCTGGAATGCAGAACTAGATCTGATTTACTGTAAAACACTGCAGAGTAAATTGGTGAGCTAGAATGCCAAGAGGCATGATGAATACGGATTTTTCTCTCATTTATTCTACCCCCTGTCCATCTGTTTTGGTTCCTCATCTTCAGTTGTTGAAATGAAAATGTATTTAATTGCTCTTTCAAGGACTCATAATTCCATTTTATGTCTCTGCGTCCAAAGGTCTATTATTATACTATGTCTTATGGTCTCTGTATTTGCTTTTGGGGGAAGAAAGTACAAGCACATTTCCATAAGCGAAGGCTAAGTTTTACAGCATGCTCCAAGTAATATACTAACACACATCCAAATGGGTCAGGAAGACTTATGAATGTGACAGCTATGGGGTTTTTTAAAAGCTTCTGTACAAGTCTAGTTCATGCAGTTATAAGATAAACACATGGGGAAATGTGCCCTTTACATAATGGTTTGCTAATTTTATCCTGACACAAAATATTTAACTTACACCACAAGCTACTTTCATTTGTCCTCAAAAAGTCTGAAATGTCTGGCAACAAACACTGGAAATGGGATGCAAATTAAAACCACATTTAATTCAGTACGATAGGGAAGGTCTGAAGTGTGTATAGAGACAAGGAATATTCACATTACATAAACATTATTCTTTGATAAGGGTGCAGTAACCACTCATAACACCTATCATATAATCAAGATCCCCAAGGAATCTCTCCAAACCATTCTCCCATTCAGCAATAGAGATAAGGTTATAAAATGAGATTCTGCCTGAAATGCATGGGAGCAAAAAGCAAATATTTTAAGACTATGATTATATTTTACATGACTAAATGTTTCTAAGGCTTTGCCTATGAAAGTGTCAGGATAAATTTGTGTCTAATATTAACAAATGCAGTACTAAATTCAGATTGTTATAGCTGGGCACATGTAAGGGGCAAATCATGCAGCTGAAATTACAGATCATTCTGTTAGCAATTAGCACAAAATATTGTATTTCTACTAGAGTCCCCCACGCATAATAAGCACCGGCTTACTGTCACAAAAAATTCACCCACCACATCCAAACCAAATAATCTGAAGCTGAAATGAGAGCACTGCATAGTTTTAAAAAGGCCAAACCTATTAACCAATTTTAGGTAAAGATACACAGATTGCCCACTCTAAGCAAATGGGGATAAAATGAGTAAGTACACATTTCTAACTAAAGAAAAAAGCTGTGTGTTAATGTGCATTTTAATTTAATTCTTCTACATTAAGGCCATTGGTTGTTTCTTGTATAAGGATTTAAATTTTTTTTAAAAATTTATTTATTTGGCTGTGCTGGGTCTTACTTGCAGCACATGGGATATTTCAGTTGTAGCATGTAGCTTCGTGCATGTGGGAGCTAGTTCCCTGACCAGGGACCGAACTCAGGCCCCCTGACTTGGGAGCAAGGAGTCTTAGATACTGGACCACGAGGAAAGTTTCTGGGTATGGATTTTATGTTTCTCTCTTTCCTCTTCAAGAAGAAAGTTTTAGATTAGCATTTATTTAAGACTTATTAAATAAATTCAGTTATTCTATATTATTTACAGATAAATATCTTCTAAAATAAAAATGTGGCTTCAAATCCATTAAAAAGGCTTTTTCTTTTGCCTGTTAGTTCTTTGAATAGAGGGAAAGATTTTCTGTAGATTTTGGATGAGGCCGATAATTTATTCATGTAACAAGTTGTGAGGTATAAAAATATTAAATAAACTTATGTACATAAATATATATTTTAAATAAGTTCAATATGGTTCTCGGGCTTCCCTGATAGTTCAGTTGGCAAAGAATCTGCCTGTGATGCATGGGACCGCAGTTCAATTCCTGGGTCGGTAAGATCTGCTGGAGAAAGGATAGGCTGCCCACTCCAGTATTCTGGCTTGGAGAATTCCATGATCTATATAGTCCATGGGGTCGCAAAGAGTCAGACATGACTGAGTGACTTTCACTTTCAATATGGTTTAAGTATGGTGCAGCTCTTCAAAAAAACAAAGGGAGAAATGTCTGTTTAGATCTTTGGCCCATTTTTTGATTAGGTCATTTATTTTTCTGGAATTGAGCTGCAGGAGTTGCTTGTATATTTTTGAGATTAATCCTTTGTCTGTTTCTTCATTTGCTATTATTTTCTCCCATTCTGAGGGCTGTCTTTTCACCTTGCTTATAGTTTCCTTTGTTGTGCAAAAGCTTTTAAGTTTCATTAGGTCCCATTTGTTTATTTTTGCTTTTATTTCCAATATTCTGGGAGGTGGGTCATAGAGGATCTCGCTGTGATGTATGTCGGAGAGTGTTTTGCCTACATTCTCCTCTAGGAGTTTTATAGTTTCTGGTCTTACATTTAGATCTTTAATCCATTTTGAGTTTATTTTTGTGTATGGTGTTAGAAAGTGTTCTAGTTTCATTCTTTTACAAGTGGTTGACCAGTTTTCCCAGCACCACTTGTTAAAGAGGTTCTTTTTTCCATTGTATACCCTTGCCTCCTTTGTCGAAGATAAGGTGTCCATTGGTACGTGGATTTATCTCTGGGCTTTCTATTCTGTTCCATTGATCTATATTTCTGTCTTTGTGCCAGCACCATACTGTCTTGATGACTGTGGCTTTGTAGTAGAGTCTGAAGTCAGGCAGGTTGATTCCTCCAGTTCCATTCCCAAAGATCTAAACAGACATTTCTCCAAAGAAGACATACAGATGGCTAACAAACACATGAAAAGATGCTCATCACTCATTATCAGAGAAATGCAAATCAAAACCTCAGTGAGGTACCATTACATGCCAGTCAGAATGGCTGCTATCCAAAAGTCTACAGGCAATAAATGCTGGAGAGGGTGTGGAGAAATGGGAACCCTCTTACACTGTTGGTGGGAATGCAAACTAGTACAGCCACTATGGAGAACAGTGTGGAGATTCCTTAAAAAACTGGAATTAGAACTGCCATATGACCCAGCAATCCCACTTCTCGGCATACACATTGAGGAAACCAGATCTGAAAGACACACATGCACCCCAATGTTCATCGCAGCACTGTTTATAATAGCCAGGACATGGAAGCAACTTAGATGCCCATCAGCAGACAAATGGATAAGGAAGCTGTGGTACATATACACCATGGAATATTACTCAGCCATTAAAAAGAATTCATTTGAATCAGTTCTAATGAGATGGATGAAACTGGAGCCCATTATACAGAGTGAAGTAAGCCAGAAAGATAAACACCAATATAGTACACTAACGCATACATATGGAATTTAAAAAGATGGTAACAATAACCCTATATGCAAAACAGAAAAAGAGACACAGATGTACAGAACAGACTTTTAGACTCTGTGGGAGAAGGCGAGGGTGGGATGTTCTGAGAGAATAGCATTGAAACAAGTATACTATCAAGGGTGAAACAGATCACCAGCCTAGGTTGGATGCATGAGACAGGTGCTCAGGGCTGGTGCACTGGGAAGACCCAGAGGAATGGGATGGAGAGGGAGGCAGGAGGGGGGATCGAGAAGGGGAACACATGTAAATCCATGGCTGATTCATGTCAATAAATACTATTAAAAACAAAAACAACAACAACAAAAAAGGGAAGCTTTGAAACTACTACAAGTAATAATGGGACAATAACTTTTATCTACACAACACCCATTATATGGCAGACAATATGTTGTGTCTTGACTTTATTATCTCATCTAATGTTCACAGAAATTCTATGAAGTGAGTACCTTTAATGCCCTATTTTTAAAGATGAGAAAAATACTTACAGTCACAGTGTTTACAAATCCATAAATAATGTACTTGAAGGACTTAGAGAGAAGAGCAAATATAAGGTGACTAAAAAGGGGTTTTCTGTGACTTGAAGAGCCTAGAATTAATTATTTAAAAACCCAGAATTTAGCATATCTCATCAGAAATGGAGGAGCTGCACAAAACATCATGCTTTTGAAAAAAATGGTCAAATGATAACCATGATGATAAGAATGGCTAGAATTTGCTAAACATCTATTATGCTTAGACTTGTCACCTAATGCATAAGATTTTATGGGTAGTAAAATGAGGCTTAGAAAAGTTAACAAATCAGATGTCACACAACTTTCATGGGGCCAGTCAGAATTCAAAGCCTCTATAAGCACTTCATAATAGCATGCTTCCTTGCATTAGGAGATGCTCTGTTTCAGAGACACCATAACATAGGAGAAGATGACTAGACTACCTCATTTATAAGACTTCTAACTTTAAGGTAATGTGATCAATTTTTCTTCAAGGTTAATAAACTTCCTGGATCTTGCAGAGTGAAAACTGTAATCAAATAGCATTTACTCACAAAGCCTGACTGAAAATTAAATAGTGATCCACCTCTTCTGTGTGACAGTTCAACAGCACAACTCCTTAATCGATTAATGGAATGGCTTTCTCAGTGTGATACACAAACTCCTGGGACTTGACAGCCAGTAAGAAAATCATCTGGAGTCAGTGATAGTTGCTGTTCTACATTTTTAACCTGAACGTAGATCAAGGACACTGGCAACAAGAAACTCAAAACATGTTTCTCAAACAAAATAGGTGTGAAAAAGGTGAAAGGAGGGTGAACAGAAATTACTTTTATAGCTACTCTGATGCCTGGATTTGAATAACATGCCTTGGTTTAGAATGACAGAAAACTATAGCAGACATGTATGTATGTGATCAGTCATGTTCCACTCTTTGGAACCCCATGGACTGTAGCCCACCAGGCTCCTCTGTCCATGGAATTTCCCAGACAAGAATGATAGAGTGAATTGCCATTTTCTACTCTAGGGGACCTTCACAACCCAGGGATCAAACCCACGTCTCTTGTGTTTCCTGCATTGGCAGGCAGATTCTTTGCCACTGTGCCATACTGACCTTTGAATAGGAACTAGGACTTGGGGATTAAATAGAGACAGAGGGAGGATGGCATTTAAAAGGCTAGGATGGAGGGTGATCACAAGTCTAACAAACAAAACCTCATTCATTAAATAGCAAATAAAGGTCAACTGATGGTTTTTCATCATCTTTCATTACAGAAAGTCTCATTTTCTTTACAGTGATCAACCACTTCCACTATTTTGTTCCTGCTCTCATATATAGGGAACATATATACTAACTGATATTAGTAATCATCTTTGATTATAAGAATACTGCAGTGCTCTAGTGATAATATATAAAGGCCCCTGCATTATTGTGATAGATTCTTGCTAACAACTGGCTATTAAAAGTTATAGTCTAAATGAAATAACTAACACAAAGACCTACTGTATAGCACAGGGAATTATACTCAACAATAACCTATAAGGGAAAAGAATAAAAAAGATTCATTTTTTTATATATATTTTATACATATATATAAACTGAATCATGGGCTTCCATGGTGGCTCAGTAGTAAAGAATCTGCCTGCAAAGCAGGAGATGCAGGTTCAATCCCTGGATTGGGAAGATCCCCTGGAGAAGGAAATGGCAACCCACTCTAGTATTCTTGCCTGGGAAATCTCATGGACAGAGAGGCCTGGTGGGCTCAAAGAGCTGGACATGACTTAGTGTCTAAATAACAACAACAAACTGAAGCACTGTGCTATACACCTGAAACTAATTTGACATTGTAAATCAACAACACTTCAATAAAATAAATAAAATAAAGACAATAATCTATATAAAGACATCACTTTGCCAACAAAGGTCTGTCTAGTCAAAGCTATGGTTTTTCCAATAGTCATGTATGGATGTGAAAGCTGGACCATAAAGAAGACTGGGTGCCAAAGGATTGATGCTTTCAAACTGTGGTGTTGGAGAAGACTCCCGAGAGTCCCTTGGACTGCAAGGAGATCCAACCAGTCTATCCTAAAGGAAATCAATCATGAATATTCATTGGAAGGACTGATGCTAAAGCTGAGATTCCAATTCTTTGGCCACCTGATGTGAAGATCTGACTCACTGGAAAAGCCCCTGATGCTGTGAAAGACTGAAGGTGGGAGGAGAAGGGGATGACAGAGGATAAAGTGGTTGGATGGCATCACTGACTCAATGGACATGAGCTTGAGGAAACTCTTGGAGTTGGTGAAGGACAGGGAATCCTGGCATGCTGCAGTCCATGGGGACACAGAGTCAGACACGACTGAGCGATTGAACTCACTGACTGACTGAAGAGCATAAACTCTACAGGGAGTACATAAATTCTTTCTACTAATATGTGGCTCACCTGAGATACTGCAATGATCATTCCCCAGCGCATTTTTTTTTTTTAAATATACACAGCCATGATGTGGGCCAAATTAAACTGTGTTTTCTAAAGAATCAGCCAAAGAGAAAAGAACTAACTACATGATACATGCTACTAATGATTTGGGTTTTAATTTATTTCTATCAAATGTGACAAACATCTTGTTTTTATAGTCAGCACAGATTAAGAGCACTATTTCATCTCTTTTCTTCAGTGAAGTAACATGGACTCGAGGCTCTGAAAAAGGTTTTATTTGTATCAGAGGACACTTTTCTTACTACATAAATATTCTCTTGCCAGAATCAAGCTACTTCATCCACTCCCACTCATGGGCGTTATAAAATTCTACTATAGTCACATGTGACAAATCAGGACCAGCAGATCAATGTACTAGGTGAATCCATTCTTTGGTTTCTTGCTCTAAGTTAGCTTAAGGATTTAGAAAGAAGGAAAGGAAGAAGTAAAACTGTCACTATTTGCAGATGACATGATGCTTTATATAGAAAATCCTAAAGGCACTGCCAAAAAACTACTTGAACTCATCAGTGAATTCAGTAAAGTGGTAGGATGCAAACTTAATATACAGAAATCTTTTGTGTTCCTGTACACTAAAGACAAACTATGAGAAGAGACATTAAGAAAACAATCCCACTTACAAATGCACCAAAAAGAATAAATCTAAAAATATAAAAGGGTTCTATTTGTAAAACTATAAGACACTGATTAAAAAAATGGAAGACAACACACAAAAAAATGTAAAGATATACTGTGCTTATGGGTTGGAAGAATAAATATTGCTTAAATGACCATACTACCCAAGGCAATCTACAGATTCAACGCAACCCCTGTCAAAATACAATGGTATTTTCCACAGAATTAGAACAAATAATTCTAAAATTTGTATGGAAAAACAAAAGACTTCAAAGGGCCAATACAATTTTGTGAAAGAACAGAGCTGGAGGGATCATGCTCCCTGACTTTAGACTATACTACAGAGCTACACTTACCAAAAGAATATGGTACTGGTACAAAAACATACATATAAATCAATGGAACAAGATAGACAGCAAACGTACCATGAACTCATAGAAAAAGAGATCAGATTTTTCTGATCTCACCCCTAGAAAATTAATTAATTTAAAATTCAAGGTCTGTTAGATTAGCATTTAGGTTATGAACATATATTATTTAGTTGAATATTTCCATGTTAATAGTTTAGCTTTAATAACAATATTAAAACTAGTTGTACTATACTGGAAGTCTATACAATTATCATTAAAATATGCCATTTCACTTGAGAAGAGTGAATATGTATATACCAATAACTGAATATGATAATGTAAATGTATATTACATATTACACTTCATCTCTCTTCCCCCATCAAACTTGACATTTATTTTTATTTTAAATGCAATAAATTTTTATCAAAGGTTGTTGAAATACAAGAAAAGAAGAAGTTTAAAAATTATATTCCCAAATAAACCCAGTCTTTACCTTTTGGCAGATCTAAAAAGCCAGGCTTAGATGTTGGGGTAACTCATAAAACTAAAGCACAAACAAAAATTCTAGTGAAAATGTTATTAAGCTTTAGACACACACAAGATGTTAAAACCAGAAATACAAGCATATGTAAATACACTAAAATATGTAAATACTGAAATAAAAAGTACTTAAATAATTCATACTTATATTTGTTATAAAGAATTAAGACCACTATTGTAAATTTCCTCAAGGAAAAGAACACCACAGTATAATGGTCCTCCCTATATTTATAAATAACCTTTTTAGATTATATAAGATCTAAGAATTCTATTTAATACTAACAGTCTATGTAAACTCAGGATGTCATTACTGAATCCAGAAGCAGTTATTAAAACAAAGGGAAACACATGAGTAGAAACCCTTGAGTTCATTGTCACTACTTCCAGGTTCTGTAGTGGAAGAGAAAGTTAAGAAGAAGGATGCCCATGGATTTCTGTAAACTCAGAAAAGCCAGTTGTACTTCAAGGCTTATAGTGCCTGTCCATTTGATTACAAATTCAAGAGGATTCTAAAA
Source organism: Dama dama (assembly GCF_033118175.1). Lineage (NCBI taxonomy): Eukaryota > Metazoa > Chordata > Mammalia > Artiodactyla > Cervidae > Dama > Dama dama. Next base: position 22,982,502 of record NC_083706.1, on the reverse strand, counting down.
AAATTTAACAAACCCAGACCTTTAATCTGTCACAAAGGCAATGTCAGCTTTAGGTAAAACTGCAAACTCTTAGATGGGCAAAATAAAATAGAATCTGCCTCCGGGAACTTTGCTGTAGGTCTTCAATGAACTGACTAAAGCATGCTGAGGATTTTCTCAGCCGTTCTTGGCTCAGCGGGATGGAGACAAAAACAGCAGGCAAACAGCAGAAGGTGGACAGACAGGGAGAAGGAAGAGTAGCAGTAGCTACTGAAAAACAAGGGAAACACTAAATGTTGAAAAATAAGAAAAAAAAAAAAGCCAGTCTTTCTCACTGGAAATGAGATAGAAATGGAACCAAGCCCCCAAAACCAATAATCAAGTTAGTATACGTACAAACACACTCCATGCCCTCACGTGCATGCCCCTGTTCACAGCCATCACACTTCGGTCCCGTGGCTCCGGGTCGGCACGTGCAGATCCCCGTGACAGGGTCACAGGGGACAGGCAGTGAGCCATGGGGGTCACACTCACATTCTTGGCAGGAGCCTCCAGGGCTGCTTGGGCTGCCGGTATAGCCGGGGGCACACCTGAATTTAAACAGTGACAATGCAAATGAGATCAATAATAAGTCATGTCTCGAAATTATTGTTGTTGTGTGTCTGTTGTTGTGAATGAAACAAAATTGATAGCAAAAATCAATAGATCAGGGGTTCACAAATTTTTCCTGCAAAGAGCTAGATAGTAAACACTGCAGGCTTTGTAGGTCAAGAGGCAAAATCAAACTCATGCAGTGAAAGAGAAAGAAATTTTCAAACATTTTTGGCTAAAGGGATTCAAATCAGAATATTAATCAAGTATAAATTGTTTTATAATAATCTACTAATGGAAAACCGATATAATAATAAGAATGGGATTCTTGTCAAGGTATCAAATTTACAAGCATGGGTGCAAAGTCACTTCAGTCATGTCCAACTCTGTATGACCCCACGGACTGTAGACCACCAGGCTCCTCTGTCCATGGAATTCTTCAGGCAAGAATACTGGAGTGGGTTGCTGTTTCCTTCTCCACAAATTTACATAACTGGGGCTAAATATTTAGTGTTCTCTATTGGCTAAGTCTGCCTATAATAAGCATTCGCAGCTTGGGTGCCATACAGAAATAGGCAATGGGCCAAATTGTGTGGTCCAGTTTGCCCACTACTGCTCTAGACTACAAAAAGTTTTTTTGAAGTCTTCATTTTTAAATTAGAAATGAATAAAAATTTACATTGACTCCTGGGCTTACCTAGATGCATTCATTTTAGGGATCAAAATGACCAAATAATTCAACTTATTAATTTTACTAATGAGAAAAATGAAGCAAGTGGCAATAAATGGCTACATTTTCTATTTAATTCTTTCCTTTCAATCACATCTTTCTCAAGATAGATTTTTTTATTGTGTCTCTCTGGAAGGGGATTATTTGATGTAAATAAAATATGTAACACCAACTTGAGAAATTCTAAAAGAAATCCAACTGAATGAACTCCAAATGCCAACTGTTCATCGATCTTCCACCCTTCAGTGAAACAATTCACTTAAGTATATGTTGGTTACATTACTGTAAGTTTTTGTGCTAAGTTGCTTCAGTTGTGTCCGACTGTTTGAGACCCCATGGACTGTAGCCCACCAGATTCCTCTGTCCATGGGATTCTCCAGGCAAGAATACCGGAGTGGGTTGCCATGCTCTTCTCCAGGGGATCTTCCTGACTCAGAGATCAAACCCATATCTCTTAAGGCTCTTGCCCTGGCAGGGAGGGTCTTTATCACTAGCACCATCTGGGAAGCCCAAGTAAGCTGGGTAACTTGTGAAAGATGCTGACAAGACTATATGCTCTGATTTACCCAGGATGGTCCCAGATTGCCTGTTGTCCTGGCTTAAGTGTTAAAAACACAGAGTCTCTCAGTTTTCTGGATAGCACAATCAATTATATATAAGTAGTTCAGCCTAAATATAATCAACAGCTAGCAAAGTAATGCTCAAAATTCTCCAAGCCAGGCTTCAATAGTACATGAACTGTGAACTTTCAGATGTTCAAGCTGGATTTAGAAAAGGCAGAGGAACCAGAGATCAAATTCCCATCCATTGGATCACCGAAAAAGCAAGAAAGTTCCAGAAAAACATCTACTTCTGCTTTATTGACTATGCCAAGGCCTTTGACTGTGTGGATCACCACAAACTGGAAAATTCTTCAAGAGATGGGAATATCAGACCACCTGACTTGCCTCCTGAGAAATCTGTATCCTGGTCAAGAAGCAACAGTTAGAAATGGATATGGAACAACAAACTGGTTCCAAATCGGGAAGGGAGTACGTCAAGGCTGTATATTGTTACCCTGCTTATTTAACTTATATGAAGAGTACATCATGGGAAATGCTGCACTGGATGAAGCACAAGCTGGAATCAAGATTGCTGAGAGAAATTTCAATAATCTCAGATATGCAGATGACATCTCCCTTACAGCAGAAAGCAAAGAAGAACTAAAGAGCCTCTTGGTGAAAGTGAAAGAGGAGAGTGAAACAGCTGGCTAAAAACTCAACATTCAGAAAGCTAAGATCATGGCATCTGGTCCCATCACTTCATGTAAAATAGACGAGGAAACAGTAGAAACACTGACAGACTTTAATTTTTTTGGCTCCAAAATCACTGCAGATGGTGACTGCAGTCATGAAATTAAAAGACGCTTGCTCCTTGGAAGAAAAATTAAGACAAACCTAGACAAGCATATTAAAAAGCAGAGACATCACTTTGCCAACAAAGGTCAGTCTAGTTAAAGCTATGGTTTTTCCAGTAGTCAAGTATGGATGTGAGAGTTGGACTATAAAGAAAGCTGAGTGCGGAAGTATTGATGCTTTTGAACTGTGGTGTCAGAGAAGACTCTTGAGAGTCCCTTGGACTGCGAGGAGATCCAACTAGTTCATCCTAAAGGAAATAAGTCCTAAATATTCACTGGAAGGATTGATGCTGAAGCTGAAACTCCAATACTTTGGCCACCTGATACAAAGATCTGACTCACTGGAAAAGACCCTGATGCTGGGAAAAATTGAAGGCTGGAGGAGAAGGGGATGACAGAGGATGAGATGGCTGGATGGCATCACCAACTCAGGCATAAGTTTATGCAAACTCCAGGAGTTGATGTTGGACAGGGAGGCCTGGCTTGCTGCAGTCCATGAGGTTACAAAGAGTCAGATACAACTGAGTGACTGAACTGAACTGAAAGATGTTTGTTCAAGAGGCAAACAGAGGAAAAAGATGAGAGACAGTAGGAGATTTAATCCAAAAGTTGTAAACACTAGCCAAATAAGCCTGGACCATCTTTAGTGGCCTAGGACTGTCGAAATTTGCACAGCTGACTGTGAATGTTAATTCTCCCTGTGCTGGTTAGAAAAAGCGAAGCAAGAAGAAAATTATCTGTAACATTAGGTTTTTATACATTTATCATTTTAATATTTTATTTCCAATGTACTTTTACAAATGCTCAATAAAGTATCATTAAATAAGTCCATTTAAATTGTTTCTTAACATTTGCTGGTGAAATAATTCAATTCCAAACAGGTTCAGATTGATCAAATGTTCAGAGTTTATTATAAGAGTAACAGAGATAAAGCATGGGTAGCGGTTTCTGTGATATAGGGACACTCAAGACATTTAAGCAGCTGATGAGTTTGGGCAGGTCATAAGGTGATTTAAATGATTTAAGATGCTCTCAGAAGTGAAACAAATTTATTTGGAAGGTTACAATAAAAATTTAAGCAAGACCTTTAGTTTAATTTAGCTGAATAAAAGTAATTTTTCAGGGAAATATAGCCTGATCATTTATATGTTAGAAATGATGAATGTAGAGCTATAACAACATTTGTGAACTGCAAAAACTATTCAAGCCATTCCCATTTGATAGCATAAGACCCTGCTCATCTCTATGCTATACAAACTGTCAACTCTTATTGATTAAACATTTATGGATAATAAAAATATAAATTTTCTATAATCACTCTAGCTCAGAACAATAATTGTCATTTCTGTGTACCCTTCCAATCTCTTCTATATACGTGCTTTTATAGATAGTGGAAACTCCAATTTATAAATGTAGCTATAGTATCAAACATTTTTCATAAATTATGCCAGATAATCCTGTTGGTGTCCAGGGATGCCTTTAGCTGTCCTCCTACTGGTGTTTACAGGGGCATGAGATGGATATTAGGCTAAGCATGAATGCTACAGCACATTTATGGACATGAAAATATATATATATATTCAAATGGTGTATATATCTCCACAACAAATAGCAATATTTTGGATTTTGCCTGCTTTTAGTTATTTCATTGTTACTAATTTCTGTTGGCATGAAAATTGTGAATGTTTTCTATATATACAATATATATATATATATATATATACACATATATATATATATATATATATATATGCAAGTAGTGAATATTTTTTTTGTTTAGAGTTACCACACACATAATTATTGAGAAATTTATTTTGCAAACTTATAGAAACTGCACTGGACTTTATAAACATACATTTAATTATTTAGTTATCTATTTATTTCCATGGGCTTCCCAGGTAGCTCAGCTGGTAAAGAATTCTTCTGCAATGCAGGAGACGCCGCTTCGATTCCTGGGTTGGGAAGTTCCCCTAGAGAAGGGATAGACTACACACTCTAGTTTTCTTGGGCTTCCCTGGTGGTTTGGATGGTAAAGAAACCACCTGCAATGTGGGAGACTTGGATTCGATCCCTGGGTTGGGAAGACCCCTGAAGGAGGGCACAGCAACCCTCTCCAGTATTCTTGCCTGGAGAATTCCCATGGACAGAGGAGGCTGGCGGGCTATAGTCCATGGGGTGGTAAAGAGTCAGACACAACTGAGCTACTAAGTGTATTTATTTCCATTATTAACATATTATTGGTTATGTTATTGGTTATATTAAAAGAAGATTCTCAAATGGGTAATGATAAAATTAATATTGGTTTATATTTGCAAAGAGATTCATAATTTAAGAAAGCTCATAGAAGAATTCAGCAAAGGAGTGGGTAAAGCAAGACATGGAGAAGAAAGGATTCAAGCAATGGTATGAATCCAGGTAAGTTCCAGTCTTAGCCCAATCCAGGGAAAGCTCTGGAGCATAAATAACATCTCAAAATTTGTTAGCTTTAGGGGAAAGGAGCTGGACTTTTGTACTCACACACAAGTGAGTTATTGGACCACTAGAGGAAGGGGTTAGGGGTAAATCTCAGGCCTTTTTGCCTCTCCTATGGGAGAGGAGACTATGTAGGTACTCAGACAGGGTATCCTCTACATACTTGATCTTCACAATGTCATTGTAAAGTAGGTACAACATGAACTATTCTGATATTATACACTAGAAAAGTGGGACCCAGAAAAGTCTGTGGAGCTCAGTTATGTCCACGATTCTTTATAAAACTTTATATTGCTATCAATTATGCTACAATTGTGATGTGTTTAAAGTTAATAGCTAATATTAGTTGCTCTCTGTTACTTTGTGAATAATAAAGCCTACTAAGATGATGGTGATAAGTTTCAGTATCCAAGATAGTACTGACCTTATAGAAAATAATGGATCCAGAAAATATAAATTACACTCTTCCTAGACAGTCAGTCTAGAACTGTTTCTTTTTTTTCCCCACTTAACCTTTATTTCTTCTCTTTTTTAAAAATTAATTTATTTTAATTGGAGGCTAATTACTTTACAATATTGTGGTGGTTTCTGGCATACATTGACATGAATCAGCCACAGGTATACATGTATCCCCAGTCCCAAAACTCCCTCCCACCTCCCTCCCCATCCCATCCCTCTGGGTTGTCCCAGCACACTGGCTTTGAGTGCCCTGTTTCACGCATCAGACTTGGACTGATCTATTTCACATATGGTAATATACATGTCTCAATGCTATTCTCTCAAATCATCCCATCCACGCCTTCTTCCACAGAGTCCAAAAGTCTGTTCTTTATATCTGTGTCTTTTCTGCTGTCTCGCATATAGGGTCATCGTTATCATCTTTCTAAATTCCATATAAATGCGTTAATATCCTGTATTGATGTTTTTCTTTATGATTTACTTCACTCTGTATAATAGGCTCCAGTTTCATCCACATCATTAGAACTGACTCAAATGAGTTCTTTTTAATAGCTGAGTAATATTACATTGTGTATATGTACCACAAATTTCTTATCAATTCGTCTGTAGATGGACACGCAGGTTGCGTCCATGTCCTAGCTATTGCAAACAGTGATGCAATGAACATTGGGGTGCATGTGTCTCTTTCAATTCTGGTTTCCTCAGTGTGTATGCCCAGCAGTGGGATTGCTGGGTCATATGGCAGTTCTATTTCCAGTTTTTTCAAGGAATTTCCACACTGTTCTCTGTATTGGCTGTCCTACTTTGCATTCCCACCAACAGTGTAAGAGGGTTCCCTTTTCTCCACATCCTCTCCAGCATTTATTGTTTGTAGACTTTTTGATGATGGCCATTCTGACTGGTGTGGGATAGTACCTCATTGTGGTTTTGATTTCCACTTCTCTGATAATGAGTGATGTTGAGCATCTTTTCATGTGTTTGTTAGCCAACTGTATGTCTTCTTTGGAGAAATGTCTCTTTAGCCCTTTGACCCAATTTTTTCTTGGGTCATTTATTTTCCTGGTATTGAGCTGCATGAGCTGCTTGTATATTTTTGAGATTAATTCTTTGTCAGTTGCTTCATTTGCTATTATTTTCTCCCATTCTGAAAGCTATCTTTTCACCTTGCTTATAGTTTCCTTGCAAAAGTTTTTAAGTTTAATAAGGTCCCATTTGTTTATTTTTGCTTTTATTTCCATTACTCTGGGAGGTGAGTCATAGAGGATCTTGCTATAATTTATGTCAGAGAGTATTCTGCCTATGTTTTTCCCCAGGAGTTTTATAGTTTCTAGTCTTATACTTTTTGGATTTTTAATCCATTTTGAGTTTATTTTTGTGTGCGGTGTTAGAAAGTATTCTAGTTTCATTCATTTACAGGTGGTTGACCAATTTTCCCAGCACCATTTGTTAAAGGGATTGTCCTTTCTCCATTGTATATTTTTGCCTCATTTTTCAAAGATAAGGTGTCCATAGGTGTGTGGATTTATCTCTGGTCTTTCTATTTCATTCCATTGGCCTATATTTCTGTCTTTGTGCCAGGACCATACTGTTTGGAGGACTGCAGCTTTGTAGTATAGTCTGAAGTCAGGCAGGTTGATTCCTCCAGTTCCATTCTTCTTTCTCAAGGTTGCTTTGGTGATTCGAGGTTTTCTGTATTTCCATACAAATTGTGAAATTATTTGTTCTAGTTCTTTGAAAAATACCATTGGTAGTTTGATAGAGAGTCCACTGAATGTACAGATTGTTTTGGGTAGTATACTCATTTTCACTATATTGATTCTTCTGATCCATGAATATGGCATATTTCTCCATCTATTTGTGTCATCTTTGATTTCTTACATCAGTGTTTTATAGTTTTCTATATATAGGTCTTTTGTTTCTTTAGGTAAATTTATTCCTAAATATTTTATTCTTTTCATTGCAATGGTGAATGAGATTGTTTCCTTATATTCTCTTTCTGCTTTCTCATTGTTAGTGTATAGAAATGTATGGGATTTCTGTGTATTCATTTTACATCCTGCAAATTTACTATATTCATTGATTAGCTCTAGTAATTTTCTGGTGGTGTATTTAGGGTTTTCTGTGTAGAGGATCATGTCATCTGCAAACAGTGAGAGTTTTACTTCTTTTCCAATCTGGATTCCTTTTATTTCTTTTTCTTCTCTGATTGCTGTGGCTAAAACTTCCAAAGCTATGTTGAATAGTAGTGGTGAGAGTGGGCACCCTTGTCTTGTTCCTGACTTTAGAGGAAATGTTTTCAATTTTTTGCCATTAAGGATAATGTTTGGTGTGTGTTTATCATGTATGGCTTTTATTATGTTGAGGTTTGTTCCTTCTATGCTTGCTTTCTGGACAGTTTTTATCATAAATGGGTGTTGAATTTTGTCAAAGGCTTTCTCTACATCTATTGAGATAACCATATAGTTTTTATCTTACAATTTGTTAACATGGTGTATACATTGATTGATTTGAAAATACTGAAGAATCTTTGCATGTCTGGGATTAAGCCCACTTGGTCATGATGTATGATCTTTTTAATATGTTGTTGGATTCTGTTTGCTAGAATTTTGTTGAGGATTTTTGCATCTATGTTCATCAGTGATATTGGCCTGTAGTTTTCTTTTTCTGTAGCATCTTTGTCTGGTTTTGGTATTAGGGTAATGATGACCTTATAAAATGAGTTTGGGAGTTTACCCTCCTCTGCAATTTTCTGGAAGAGTTTGAGTAGGATTGGTGTTAGCTCTTCTCTAAATTTTTGGTAGAATTCACCCGTAAACTCATCTGGTCCTGGGCTTTTGTTTGTTGGAAGGTTTTTGACTATAGTTTCAATTTCCATGCTTGTGATGGGTCTGTTAAGATTTTCTATTTCTTCCTGGTTCAGTTTTAGAAGGTTATACTTTTCTAAGAATTCATCCATTTCTTCCAAGTTGTCCATTTTATTGGCACATTGTTGCTGATAGTAGTCTCAAGATACTTTGTATTTCTGTGCTGTCTTTTGTGATTTCTCCATTTTGATTTCTAATTTTGTTGATTTGATTCTTCTCCCTTTTTTTTCTTGATGAATCTGGCTAATGGTTTGTATATTTTATATATCTTCTCAAAGAACCAGCTTTTGGTTTTGTTGATTCTTGCCAGTCTCCTTTGTTTCCTTTTCATTTATATCTGCTCTGATTTATATGATTTCTTTCCTTCTACTAACCCTGGGTTTCTTCATTTCTTCTTTTTCTAGTTGCTTTAGGTGTAAAGTTAGGTTATTTATTTGATTTTCCCCTTACTTATTGAGGTAAGCTTGTATTGCTATGAACCTTCCTCTTAGCACTGCTTTTACTGAATCCCATAGGTTTTGGGTTGTCATGTTTTCATTTTCATTTGTTTCTATGCATATTTTGATTTCTTTTTTGATTTCTTCTGTGATTTGTGGGTTATTCAGAAGCCTCCATCTGTTTGTATTTTTAATAGTATGGTTTCCTGTAGTTGACATCTAATCTTACTGCATTGTGATCAGAAAAGATACTTGAAATGATTTCAATTTTTTTGAATTTACCAAGGCTAGATTTATATGCCAGGATGTGATCTATCCTGGAGAATGTTTTGTGTGCACTTGAGAAAAAGGTGAAATTCATTGTTTTGGGGTGAAATGTCCTATAGAAATCAAGTAGGTCTAACTGGTCCATTGTATCATTTAAACCTTGTGTTTCCTTGCTAATTTTCTGTTTGGTTGATCTATCCATAGGTGTTAGTGGGGTTTTAAAGTTTGCCACTATAATTGTGTTAATGTTAATTTCCTCTTTCACATTTGTTAACATTTGCCTTATGTATTGAGGTACTCCTATGTTGGGTGCATATATATTTATAATTTTTATATCTTCTTCTTGGATTGATCCTTTGATCATTACGTAGTGTCCTTCTTTGTCTGTTTTCATGGCTGTTTTTTCAAAGTCAAAAATCTTTTCAAAGATTTTTTTCAAAATCTTTTTTTCAATAGATTTTTCAAATCTATTTTATCTGATATGAGTATTTCTACTCCTGCTTTCTTTTGGTCTCTATTTGCATGAAATATAATTTTCCTGCCCTTCACTTTCAGTCTGTATGTGTCCCTTGGTTTGAGGTAGTCTGTTGTATACAGGTCTTGTTTTTGTTCAGCCAGTCTTTGTCTTTTGGTTGGGGCATTAAACCCATTTACATTTAAGGTAATTATTGGTAAGTATGATCCCATTGCCATCTACTTTGTTGTTTCGGGTTTGAGTTTATAAATCTTTTCTGTGCTTCCTGTCTACAGAAGATCCTTTAGCATGTACTGAAGAGCTGATTTGGTGGTGCTGAATTCTCTCAGCTTTTGCTTGTCTATAAAGCTTTTGATTTCTCCTTCATATCTGAATAAGATCCTTACTAAGTACAGTAATCTGGGTTGTAAGTTTTTCTCTTTTATCACTTTAAGTATTTTCAGCCATTCCCTTCTGTCCTGAAGAGTTTCTATTGAAAGATCAGCTGTTATCCTTATGGGGATCCACTGTGTATAATGTGTTGCTTTTCCCTAGCTGCTTTTTATATTTGCTCTTTGTGTTTGATATTTGTCAGTTTGATTAAGATGTGTCTTGGAGTGTTTTGCCTTGGGTTTATCCTGTTTGGGACTCTCTGGGTTTCTTGGACTTGGGTGGCTATTTCCTTTCCCATTTTAGGGAAAGTTTCAACTATTATCTTCTCAAGGGTTTTCTTATGCTCTTTCTCTTTGTCTTCTTCTTCTGGGACACCCAAGCTTCTTCTATTGCGGCATTTAACATTGTCCCAGAGGTCTCTGAGATTGTCCTCATTTCTTTTAAAGTTTTTTTCTTTTTTTGTCTCTGTTTCAATTATTTCCACCATTTTATCTTTCACCTCACTTATCCTCTTTTCTGCCTTATTTATTCTACTGTTGCTTCCCTCCAGAGAGCTTCTGATTTCAGTTATTAAATTATTCATTATTGATTGACTCTTCTTAATTTCTTCTAGGTCCTTGCTAAACATTTCTTGCATCTTCTCAATCCTTGTCTCTAGTTTATTTATCTGTAACTCCATTTTGTTTTCAATATTTTGGATCATCTGTACTATCATTATTCTGAATTCTTTTTTAGGAAGACTCCCTATCTTCTCTTCTTTTGTTTGATTTGGTGGGCATTTTTCATATTCCTTTACCTGCTGAATATTTCTCTGCCTTTTCATTTTGTTTCGGTTGCTGTGTTTGGGGTGCCCTTTTGTAGCCTGGAAGTTTGTGGTTTCTCTTTATTGTGGAGCCTGATCCCTGTGGGTGGGGTTGGACTAGTGGCTTGTCAAGGTTTCCTGGTCAGGGGATCTTGTGTCTCTGCTCTGGTGGGTGGAGCCCTTCTCATGGAGTGCAATGAAGTGTCCAGTAGTGAGTTGTGGGGTGTCTTTGGGTTTGGCATGGCTATGGGAAGCATGTCTTTTAATGCTCAGGGTTATGATCCTGCTTTGCCGGAGAATTATTGTGGTTATATCTTGTGCTGGAACTTGTTGGCTCTTGGGTGGAGCTTGGTTTCAGTGTAGGTGTCGAGATTTTTGGGTGAGCTCTTTTCTATTAATGTTCTCTGGAATCAGGAGGTCTTTGATGTAGAACTGTGTTTCTTAACTTGCCATTTGTATTACAGTTAGCATTCCACTTAATAACTACAGTTTAGTTCAGTTCAGTCACTCCATCATGGCCGACTCTTTCCCATGGACCGCAGCATGCCAGGCCTTCCTGTCCATCACCAACTCCTGGAATTTACTCAAACTCATGTCCATTGAGTCAGTGATACCATCCAGCCATCTCATCCTCTGTCATCCCCTTCTCCTCCCGCCTTCAATCTTTCCTAGCATCAGAGTCTTTTCCAATGAGTCAGTTCTTCTCATCAGGTGGCCAAAGTACTGGAGTTTCAGCTTCAACATCAGTGCTTCCAATGAACATCCAGGTCTGATCTCCTTTAGGATGGACTGCTTGGATCTCCTTGCAGTCCAAGGGACTCTCAAGAGTCTTCTCCAACACCACAGTTCAAAAGCATCAATTCTTCAGCACTCAGCTTTCTTCACAGTCCAACTCTCACATCCATACATGACTACTGGAAAACACACAGCTTTGATTAGATGGACCTTTGTTTGCAAAATAATGTCTCTGCTTTTTAATATGGTGTCTAGGTTGATCATAAATTTTCTTCCAAGGAGTAGGCATCTTTTAATTTAAAATGCAATCATTATCTGTAGTGATTTGGAGCCAAAAAATATAAAGTCTGCTATTGTTTCCATTGTTTCCCCATCTATTTTACATGAAGTGATGGGATCAGAGGCCAAGATCTTTGTTTTCTGAATGTTGATCTTTAAGCAAAGTTTTCCACACTCCTCTTTCACTTTCATCAGGAGGTTCTTTAGTTTCTCTTCACCTTCTGCCATAAGGGTGGTGTCATCTGCATATCTGAGTTAATTGATATTTCTCCCGTCAATCTTGATTCCAGCTTGTGCTTCATCCAGGTCAGCGTTTCTCATGATGTACTCTGTATATATGTTAAATAAGCAGGGTGACAATATACAGCCTCAATGTACTCCTTTTCCTATTTGGAACCAGTCTGTTGTTCCATGTTCAGTTCTAACTGTTGCTTCCTGACCTGCATACAGGTTTCTCAAGAGGCAGGTCAGGTGGTCTGGTATTCCCATCTCTTTCAGAATTTTCCAGTTTACTGTGATCCACACAGTCAAAGGCTTTGGCATAGTCAATAAAGCAGAGATAGATGTTTTTCTAGAACTCTCTTGTTTTTTTGATGGTCCAGTGGATGTTGGCAATTTGATTTCTGGTTCCTCTGCCTTTTCTAAAACCAGCTTGGACATCTGGAAGTTCACAGTTCAAGTATTGTTGAAGCCTGGCTTGGAGAATTTTGAGCATTACTTTATTAACTTGTGAGATGAGTGCAATAGTGCAATAGTTTGAGCATTCTTTGGCATTGCCTTTCTTTGCAATTGGAATGAAAACTGACCTTTTCCAGTCCTGTGGCCTCTGCTGAGTTTTCCAAATTTGCTGGCATATTGAGTGCAGCACTTTCACAGCATCAATCTTTAGGATTTGAAACAGCTCAACTGACAACTATATACACGCATGATTAGAATTTGTAAAAAATATGGTGAGAGGAAGACTTTAAATAATATTTTTTGTATGTATGTTGAAAAGGAGAACCAGTTAACACTTTAATATTTGGATTGTACTAATTAAGAATGCCTGATACAATTTATATTCTGAATTATGTATATACTTGCTGATGTAGTGCCAGAGTTCTCAGAATAATAACGTGCATGCAGGAAGTACCCACCAATATTTCCCAATGAACTAAAATTAGAATTATGTGTCACCAGCCTTTTATTATCATTAACTACACATAACATTTTGAAATTGATTCATTCTTGTAAAATGCTCTTTTTCTCCCTTCTAATCTATACTAGGGTGTGTATGTATACATATATGTGCTAAAATATAGTTTCTTTGGATAAACTCTAAAGATACAAATATACTTTCGAAAGCTTATAAACTATGAGAGAACATGAAAATGACCTTGTAAAAATAACAGATACTTTTCTCCTACGATCCTTTGCTATATGATCTCTATGCATCACTGCGCTCTCTGTCTCACGACTGTCCGTACCTTTCGCAGTACTGTCCTTCATATCCCCGTGGGCAAGCTGTGCAGCGGTAATCACCCAGGCCTTCCATGACACAAGATGGGCTGAAACTGAATCAGAAAAAAAATAAAGATAGAAAAAATCATTTGACTTATTTATTTTTATAAATTTAAGCAATTATATCTAATATCTAGATGATTGGAACTGGTTTTTGATGGTTACAAATGTCATATTTGTAATTATAAGTTCCTATTCAAGGGTAATGGGCTTCCCTGGTGGCTCTGTGGTAAAGATTCTGCCTGCAAAAAGATGCGAGTTTGATCCCTTGGTCAGGAAGATCCCCTAGAGAAGGAAATGGCACTCCAGTATTCTTGTCTGGAAAAATCTCTTGAACAGAGGGGCTTGGCAGGCTATAGTCCATGGGGTTGCAATGAGTCAGATATGACTTAATGATTGAACAACAACATTCAAGGGTAGGATATCACAACTAAATATTACTAATAATAGTTAACAAGTAAAGATGGTTGCTTTTTGGTGAATTAACAATGCATGACACTGACCATGTTACAACTGTGAAGTTTTAAAAATTATATGACAGTCATGAAAATATCAAACATCCAGAAAAAGGGTGCTATTTTTCATGAATTAAAATAAAAACATGATGAGAATTCCTGCACATTTGTCAGACAGTAGAATAAGTATTATTGAGTATCTTTCAGGTTAAAAAAAATAATGGGGACATAAAAGCAATTTAATTTTTTAAAACTTAGCCCAAATTGCCACTGGATATCAATACATTAAGTGTGAATAGATGTTTCACTTAAAATAAAGACTGTCTTTTGTATTTTACATATGGATTTCAAATTACATTTTACTTTAAATACAAAAAATAATGTGATCTAGTGTAAGGAAATAAGACAGGAAATCTTTCTGCATGAAAATTAGTATGATTTTCTAACAATTTTATAATCTCTTCTAAGAAGTTGTTGCTGTTCTTTAGTTGCTAAGTAATGTCCAACTTTGTGATTCCATGGACTGTAGTCCACCAGGCTTCTCTGTCTATGGGATTTCCCAGGCAAGAATAATAGAGTGAATTGCCATTTCCTTATCCAGGGGATCTTCCAAACCCAGGGATCAAACCCACATCTCCTGCATTGGCAGGGGATTCTTTACCACTGAGCCACCAGGGAAACCCTTCTAATAAGTAAGTCTCGTATAACATGCCTGGTTTTGACAACACTGATAGACTGTGGCCAGTGAGCCTTGCTCCCAGATTCTTGATCACCTTACCCCACAAAGGAAAGACTAGAGAAGATTTGAAAACAAAACTGTGCTAAAATGTAGTTTTGGGTTGTAACAAATTTCTTTCAAATACAAATACTGCTTCATTTCCACTGGACAAAATGCATGGTGCTCTGGAAATTTAGAAAGAAAAAACAATGGTAATGTTGCAAAACAGCAATGCTACAAACACCCTTTTGTGTTTTGTTGGTCTGCTAAGCCAGCTGATGCTGAAAAAGCAATAAGGTATGTAGACCAAAGTTGCAACTCCTATTGCTCAGGTGCCATTTGGACCCTATTTTAATTGTCCTCCACGCAGGTAAAAAAGCAACAATTAGAACTGGACATGAAACAATGAACTAGTTCCAAATTGGGAAAGGAGTACGTCAAGGCTGTATATTGTTGCCCTGCTTATTTAACTTATATGCAGAGTACATCAGCAAAATGCTGGATTGGATGAAGCATGAGCTGGAATTAAGATTGCTGGGAGAAATATCAATTAACTCAGATATGAAGATTAAATCATCCTTATGGCAGAAAGAAGAGAGGAACTAAAGAGTCTCTTGAAGGTGAAAGAGGAGAGTGAAAAAGTCGGGTTAAAACTCAACATACAAAAAACTAAGAAAACTAAGATCATGGCATCCAGTCCCATCATTTCATAGCAAATAGATGGGGAAACAACGGAAACAGTAAGAGACTTTCTTTTCTTGGGCTCCAAAATTACTGCAGATGGTGACTGCAGCCATGAAATTAAAAGATGCTTGCTCTTTGGAAGAAAAGCTACGACAAACCTAGACAGCATATTAAAAAGCATAGACATTACTTTGCCGAGAAAGGTCCGTCTAGTCAAAGCTATGGCTTTTCCAGTAGTCATGTATGGATGTGAGAGTTGGACCATAAAGAAGGCTGAGGGCTGAAGAATTGATTCTTTTGAACTGTGATGTTGGAGAAGACTCTTGAGTGTCCCTTGGACAGCAAGGAGATCAAACCAGTCAATCCTAAAGGAAATCAATCCTGCATATTCACAGGAAGGACTGATGCTGAAGCTGAAGCTCCAATACTTTGGCCACCTGATTAGAAGAGCCAACACATTAGATTCTAAGACCCTTATGCTGGTAAATATTGAAGGCAGGAGGAGAAGGGGACGACGGAAGACAAGATTGTTGGATGGCATCACCCACTCAAAGGATATGAGCTTGAGCAAGCTCTGGGAGAGGGTGAAGAACAGGGAAGCCTGGTGTGCGCAGTCCACGGGGTCGCAAAGAGTCAGACACGACTGAGCGACTGAACAACAGCTAATACATTAAATAAGTAGAACATGAATGAGTAATAAATTTTAACCTTTGCATAATATGGGATCTACTACTCACAACTCATTATCCAGCTATGGTTTTTTTTTTTTGCCTTAACAAAAATAGACCCACAGACACGTAAGTGACACATTCTGTTAAGCTTCTGGCTCTTTAAAGCTGGATGCTGAGTTCATCTGTACATACACACACAAAAACACACACACATACAAAGTCATATACATATATAGGCACTTGGAAAACAGTTTTTTATACATTCAAGTGAAATTCTATAGAGCCAACATGATTAAATTATATTTCTTTATAGAAATGGATTTGTCTCAATTATGATGCCAGAATGTTTTAACTTTCCTTGGATAGTTGATGTAAACTGTTTTGAATTATGATATTATGGTGGACTGAAACTTTTACTTACATTATATATATGGACTTATGAAACAGGATGTAGGAATTACATCTTACTTGAGGTTTGGATTTATTCTTTATGGTCCTGAATCCCTTATCTCCTCTCAATTTTCATATTGTCTGCAAGGCCACTTAGAAATCCTGTAGTTTCTCTTCTCTGTGGCCATTTTATGTTACCTTAGGCCTGTTAATTCCTAAGTTACTCAACAGAACTTCTAGGACTTACAGTCTGCTACCCTCTGTCATCTCCTGTGGAGTCTACTGAAATGAAGTGACTTCCCGGGTTCCACTCCCTTATCCCAGTTCATTGACTGTTTCTTTCCAGTCTGCTTTGCTGGATCTATGTCATGTCCTTGACTTCCGAATATGCTTCAAGTTTCAGTCTTCAGGTGTTTTCTATCCTATCTTGTCCTGTCCTCTTTCCCTTGGATGACCTCACTCAGTCTTCAGTTCAGTTCAGTTCAGACGCTCAGTCATGTCGGACTCTTTGCAACTCCATGAACCACAGCACGCCAGGCCTCCCTGTCCATCACCAACTCCCAGAGTCCACCCAAACCCATGTCCATTGAGTCAGTGATGCCATCCAACCATCTCATCCTCTGTCGTCCCCTTCTCATCCTGCCCTCAATCTTTCCCAGCATCAGGGTCTTTTCAAATAAGTCAACTCTTCACATCAGGTGGCCAAAGTATTGGAGTTTCAGCTTCAACATCAGTCCTTCCAATGAACACCCAGGACTGATCTCCTTTAAGATGGACTGGTTGAATCTCCTTGCAGTCCAAGGGACTCTCAAGAGTACTCTCCAACACCAAAGTTTCAAAGCATCAATTCTTTGGCGCTTAGCTTTCTTTATAGTCCAACTCTCACATCCATACATGACTACTGAAAAAACCATAGCCTTGACTAGATGGACCTTTGTTGGCAAAGTACTGTCTCTGCTTTTTAATATGCTGTCTAGGTTGGTCATAACTTTCTTTCCAAGGAGTAAGCATCTTTTAATTTCATGGCTGCAATCACAATCTGCAGTGATCTTGGAGCCCCAAAAAATAAAGTCAGCTAGTCTTAAAGGCTCTAAATATTGTATCTATCCCAATAGATCTAAAACTGAGCTCCTGTCCTCCCAAAAATACCACTGACCTTTCTGTCATTTTCCCATCTCAATCAATGGCCATACGTGGCTTCTATCTGCTCTGCCATAAACCACAGAATCACCTTTTTCTTCTCTCAGATTCCACAGGTATTCTATCTGCAAATGCTGCTGGTGTTACCATCACTAATTCATTGCATTATCCTATTCTAAGCCACCTCTTGCCATTGAAAGATTTTTAGCCTTCATGACATTTACTAACTCACTGGAGCTCCCATGCCTTCACCTCCTGTCACCCTTCCCCATCCCCATGCACTCTGCTCTAGCTGCCCTGGACACTTGCTGTCTGCCCAGTGTGGGCTATCTCCAGGCCATTGTGCTTACTTTTTCCTCTGGCTGGGTGGCTCTTCCTTTAGATGGTCATGTGACTCTCTCCATGACTTATTCAAGGCTCTGGACAAGCCTCATCTGTTTGTGAAGATCTCCATCGAACACGCTAATGAAAAGAGCACCCTATTCTCTCCAAAGTCACTGAGGCTGCTCAGTTTTTTTCCTGGCACTTTCACTAACTGATATTACATAATAAATTTGTGGATTTTTTTTCAGGTTTATTAAAGTATAACTGCAAATAAAATTGTATTATATTTAAAGTGTACATGTGATGATTTGATACATGTGTATGGTATGAAAGGATTCCCACCATCTGGATAATTAACACATCTATTACTTCATATATTTACCTCCTACTGGTGCTACTCTAGTAGCACTCTAGGTTCTACTCTCCTAGAGCTAAGTTGCTCAGTTGTGTCTGACTCTTTGCAACCCATGGACTGTAGCCCAACAGGACCCTTTGCCCATGGGATTGCCCAGGCGGAAAACTGGAGTAGGTAGCCATTCCCTTCTCCAGGGAATGACTGGAGACCCAGTGACTCAACCTGGGTCTCCTACATTGCAAGCACATTCTTTACCATCTGGGCTACCAGGGAAGCCTTGTAAGTTTCCATTATACAATAATGTATTATCAACCATGGTCATTACACTATGTATTATATCCTTAGATCTTATTCACTTCATGACTTGGACTTTGCACCCTTTTATCACCTTCTCCCATTCCCCAGTCCATGGTAACAACCATTGCACGCTGTTTCTACGAGTTTGTTTTAGATTCCACACCAAGTGAAACCATGCAGTTTTTTCATTCTCTGTCTGGCAAAAATTGCTGAACATGTTTGGAGAATATCAAGAAACTCAAACCTGGCCTAACTGTAGAGAGAGGAGATGGCATTGAGCCTGGAAAAAGGGGTTGGATTGCAGAGGGTTTCTAACACTCTGAGAAAACATCTGACTTTTCCTTGGGTAGGCAGGGGAAACTCTTGAGGGTATGTGAGCAGTGTCATACTTTCACAATGATTAAAAGTTTATTTGTCCTGATAAGAGATATTGAATACTTGAACTAATACGTGGGTGAGTTAGTAATCACTGGCCAAAGTCTCTGCAGAGAGATATCTCAGCCTCCTCTATGTATATTTTAGAATCTGTTTTTCTTATCTCGGGGAGAAGTGCCTCTCTTCTCATCATATGAAAGTCTTTGCTATGTTAATTAATGTTCCAAACTTTATGTGATGACCTTAGTGAGTTATGAAATCACTTTCTGGGGTTTTGACTAAAATTTCTTCTAATAATGCAAGAAAGTAAAATTGAATAAAAATTTTGATACATAATATAGATGGGCTTCCCAAGTAGCTCAGCTGGTAAAGAATCCGCCTGCGATGCAGGAGACCCCAGTATGATTCCTATGATGGGAAGTTCCCCTGGAGAAGGGAGAGGCTACCCACTCCAGTATTCTTGGTGGCTCAAACAGTAAAGAATCCGCCTGCAAGGTGGGAGACCTTGTGTCCATCCCTCATTGGGAAGATCTCTTGGAGGAGAGCATGGCAACCCACTCCAGCATTCTTGCCTGGAGAATTCCCATTGACAGAGAAGCCTGTTGGGCTACAGTCCATGGGGTCACAAAGAGTCGGACATGACTAACACACACACACACACACACAAACACACACGTGCATATGTATGGATAGATAGATATCCACACATTTTTTTGTATCCTAGCTTATGAGGTAAAAAAAAGATTTTCTTAGAGTGGTTGTAATCAATAAAGTTGGAAAGCCATTAAACTAGCTGCCTTGATTTCATATTTGATTCTTACAGTGTCCTTTGCATAAAAAACATGTTGCATAAATCATATAAAGCAAAAATGAAACAAATAGAAAACATTTTTTATTGATCTTGCTGACCATCAAAGTAGTACTCTCCCCTTCCCTTCTTGAAATCTCTTAGAGCTGTTTACTCACACCCTTGTAGCCTAATGTCTGCTTCCACTGTTGACTGTCCAAATCCACTGGGGACCCACATGGTTAATGCCATGGTCTGTACTTAGTCCTTTCTGGGAGAGCAGCATCCATGCTCATCCTCTGCTGCTCTTTTCTCTCACTATGTTGGCAATGGCTTGGCCTCAGTTTCCTTGCCTCCCTGACAGCTCTTTTCTTGGTTTTTCTTTCTCTTCTGACTTCTCTAATGTATGAATTCCTATTTTCTTCTCATGTGCTCCCTTTGAATAACACGACCCTGGGAAATTTCTCTATCTTCATCTAGGCTTCTCCAATGGCTTCAAGCAATAAAGACTCTGCCTGCAATGCAGGAGACACAGGAGACATGGGTTCAATCCCTGGGTTGGAAAGATCCCCTAGAGTAGTAAATGGCAACAGCCTCCAGTATTCCTGCCTGGGAAATCCCATGGACAGAGGAGCCTGGTGGGCTACAGACCACAGGGTCACAAAGGGTTGTACACAATTGAGCACGTATGCACTTCTTCATCTGCCCTTCCAATTTTCAGATTTTGATTTCTTGTGGCTATTTGCATATTTCCATTCAGACAGACCTTTCGTATAAATTTAACTTATTTGAAACATAAATTGTCTTTCTTCTATAGCAGCTCTCTCCGGTTTCCCCATTTCTTTTAATGACTACCATTGTAGGTCAATTTTGCTACAAAGCCCTGGCTTCAACTCCTGTCTTGCCTAAACTTGTCATATCTAATGAGTTATCAGTTCTACAGGGTCACATTCAACAATCTACCTTCTTGTGTTTTCTTCACATCCATCCCCTTGTCTCTCTTTTCGTTGCTGTTACCTATTTTCAGGTTCTAATTATCTTTTGCCTAAGCTAGTGCAGTAGCTTTTTAATTAGTCTCTTTGCTTTTCTTATTTTCCTGTTTCAGTTCATTATACTCAATTTCATCATAATAGTCTCCTAAAGTGTGGCTCTGATCACATCAATCTTTTATTTTAAATAAAAATTTGTAGTGTTTCCTCATTACAAAGAAAATTAAATAGCAATTTCTTAGATTGGTAGTCAAGGATTTCTACAGTATGGCCTCCATTCTCTTATTCCTTCATCTGTAATTATAAAATTCTATTTCAACCCATGCTCCAGACTCTTACTGGTTTTTATACATAATTTGTGTTTCCTACTTCTAAGCTTTTACTCTGTAAATTTTCTACTATCTCTGCCAGTAAAAGCTCTTCAATCTATTGTAATTTAATAATTAAAATAAATTTAAGATTTATTATGCATGCTCAGTTGCGTCTTTTTGTGACCCCATGAACTGTAGCCCACTAGGCTCCTCTGTCCAGGGGATTCTCCAGGCAAGAATGCTGGAGTGGGTTGCCATTTCCTCCTCCAGGGGATCTTCCCGACTCAGGGATCCAACCTGCACCTCCTGTGGCTCCTTCATTGGCAGGTGGATTTTTTATCAGTGAACCACCTAGGAAGCCAAAAATTTATTATGAATATTATTAATTTTTTAATATGTTCTTTAAGTTTCCAAACTCAAGTATGGTACTTTGTGCGTTCAAGTCTCCTTTAGATCTAAGCTGACCTCTCTGCAGACACCCGTGTAACTCTGAGCCTCGCCAGGAGCTGACCTCTCTGCAGACACCCGTGTAACTCTGAGCCTCGCCAGGAGCTGACCTCTCTGCAGACACCTGTGTAACTGTGAGCCTTGCCAGGAGCTGACCTCTCTGCAGACACCCGTGTAACTCTGAGCCTCTCCAGGAGCTCACCTCTCTGCAGACACCCGTGTAACTCTGAGCCTCTCCAGGAGCTGACCACTCTGCAGACACCCGTGTAACTCTGAGCCTCGCCAGGAGCTGACCTCCCTGCAGACACCCGTGTACCTGTGAGCCTCGCCAGGAGCTGACCTCTCTGCAGACACCCGTGTAACTCTGAGCCTCGCCAGGAGCTGACCTCTCTGCAGACACCCATTTAACAGTGAGCCTCTCCAAGAGCTGACCTCTCTGCAGACACCCGTGTAACTGTGAGCCTCTCCAGGAGCTGACCTCTGTGTAGACACCCGTGTAACTGTGAGCCTCTGCAGGATCTGACCTCTCTGCAGACACCCGTGTAACTGTGAGCCTCTCCAAGAGGTGACCTCTCTGCAGACAGCCATTTAACTGTGAACCTCTCCAAGAGGTGTTCTGCTTCTTTTTTATATATCCTGTAGCTTTTGTTATAGCTCACCCTACAGAAAATTATCAACTAATTATTAATTCCCATTTTAATAAACCATAAAATAAGTACCTTTTTCTTGTTCAGATCAGTTCATCAGAGGTAGATTAGGGAAAGGAGGATGAAAATAGTATCTTTCACACACCAACCACTTTTGCTCAATGAATGACAGGATCATGTATTTTATCCTCATCAATATCCCATTTATCTAAAAATTCACATTTGATATCCTATGCAAGACTTATGTTCTGTTCAACCAAAAAGGGATGCTTGCAGAGGAAAGGGAGATAATCCCACGAAAATGTTTTCAAAATGTAAACAAAGCCAAAGATGGAAAAAAAAAAAAAACAAACTTGGAATAGGTAGAACTATCTCTTCATTTGAGTTGCTTTATGGTTCTTATATACTAAAGATAAGGTGTCTAGGATTCTAATTCTGAACAAAGTGCCCTACATTCCTTCAAAAGCAGATTCTTAGAGAAAAAATTACCCTACCATGTAGAGATTGAATTCTATAAATCATTTAGAAGAAAGTGCAGATAGTCTTAAGAAAAAGGTAAGTGAAAACACCTAGGGGTTTCCATCAATACATAAACCAATGCAGAACGTTCTGACAGCACTGAAATAAAATATGCCTGCATTTGTTTCCCCTTATGGCTGTGTTTCCATGGTATCAAGCTTGGATTATCTTAACAGAAAGGGGCTGTGATTATGGGAGATACTGACTTAATTTGGAGCATAACAATAAGTCATCTTGCTGTAACCACATTATTTTTCAATTATCTGCCTGATAATTCTTTATCAGTCATGAATTAAACACAGAAAATGAATGGAAACAGCTATAACATTTATATAATATGCATCAAACAATCCCTCATAGCTGAAGTTATTGCAGAATATATGAAAACACTAGGTCTTTCTAAAAACTTATAAGATAACACACATTTGTACATAAATCACTTATTTCATAAATATATGTTAACATTAGTATTTACATTTTAATAAGCATTATTTACTTGGGACAGAGTTTTAAAGGAAAAAGGGGCCATAGAGTATTAAGTGTTCACTTTTGTCCTGTTTTTATATTGTTAAAAAAAATTTATCTTAAATTGAGATTTTTGTCTACATGAAAAAAATAGCTAAATCACAGAAAAGTCCATGTGCTACACAGATGGTGTTACTGATTGGGAAATATGGTAATATTTCTCAGCCTTACTTGTTGCTGGAAAAAATTAGAGGGCAGGCACATTGCTGACAGTCATTTGGCAATCCCTTGACGATGCCATAATAACCAAGAGCACATCGTTCACAGAAGTCACCAGCAGTGTGATGTTGACAGTTCTGTAAAGGAAGGGGAGTTTGTTTTTAAAGTAATGACAGAAGGTGATTTATCACGGAGCTCCCCGCCTCAGAGTCTGTGTGCTCCTGTGAACACACACACACACACACACCCCATTGACAGAACTCAGCTATTAGCCCTACATATATTTTAAAATTTATTTTTTAATTGAAGGATAATTGCTTTCCAGAATTCTGTTGTTTTCCATCAAACCTCAACATGAGTCAGTCAGAGGTGTACATAAGTCCCCTCCATCTTGAACCTCCCTCCCATCTCCTTCCCCTCTAGATTGTTACAGAGCCCCTGTTTGCATTCCCTGAGACATACGGCAAATTCCCATTGGCTATCAATCTTACATGTGATAACGTAAGTTTCCATGTTACTCTCTCCCTACATCTTACCCTCTCCTCCCCTCTCCCTACATCCATAACTTTGTTCTATATGTCTGTTTGTCTACTGCTGCCTTGCAAACAAATTCATCAGAACCATTTTTCTAGATTCCACATATATGTGTTAGTATACGATATTTATCTTTCTCTCTCTGACTTACTTCACTCTGTATAATAGGCTCTAGGTTCATCCACCTCATTAGAACTGACTCAAATGTGTTCCTTTTTATGGCTGAGTAATATTTCATTGTGTATATGTACACATTTTTTTAAAGAAGCTCTTTCATTTGAGAAGTTAATACTGGGCTGTTGTAGCTATAATGGCAAGAGTTTCTGTTCTCTTTTCCTTACATCAGTCTCTCTGAATTAATTTTCCTCTTATTCTAATCTGGAGAATAGACTTCACAAATTTCTAAAATGTATCATCTGGCTATTTATGTTTCTTCTCTAAAAGTGTTAAAAAAGCACTAAAAATCCTAAGGTGTTGGTGCCTGACCATCAGTGGGCTTTTTGAAACCAAACCAAGGTGGAAAGCATAAGGATCTTAAGAGAAAACAATTATAAAAAAAGAAAGAAAGAAAGGTCAGCCTTGTTTCCAGATTAAGAATATTATTCATCTAATTCTTGCCAAGTGTTGATTGTTCTCTATAGAAAGAGAGGACCCAATCTGAAACCAGGGATCTCAAGTCAGTATTTTCTTTTTATGTTTGCATAATAAGAGGTATTTGGGTAATATGCTTTAAGACATTTCCAAAAGAGAATGAGAACAGTTTTGGAATATAGTTTCACCATAAACAATAACTTAAGTCACTTCCTCTGACTCTTTTTGAGAGTTTATGCTATTCTCTGGGGTGAAACCATGGCATTATCACAATGAATTTTGGAACCCTGTCTATTGTTTCATTTTTTGGTGTTATGTTGAAAATACACTGTGTTACAAATAAGATTTTATAATTCACTGTTAAACTGATCTACTTTTCTAACAGGATACAAATATCAAATCTTCTAATTCTCCACCTCTCTCTCAGCAGATGTTAGCTTCTTATTTTCAGGGAAAAGGAAGTCCTCATTTGGTGTTCTCTCATCTTCCTGCCAAACAACAGACTATCTTTTCTGCCTCACTTTCCTTCCTTTCAATGTTTAGTTCCGTCCACAAGAAGTGGTGCATTGTTCTTTGTCTAAAGCTGCTCTCCTCCTAAACTCTGGTTTAGAAAAAAGGCCTTCTTTGTCTCCTATTAACTCCAGCATCTGCATTTTCTCCTTCTTGATGGCTTACTTCCACTGACAGTTGAGGTTGGTTAAGCCTTTCATATCTTAAAAAAGAAAAAATCTCTGGGATCTCATGTTTCTGGACAACTTCCATCTTATCTTTGATAGGTTTATTAAAAAACATTATTTACATTGCTAGTCTCTACTTATCTCTTTTTCACCTCTTCATTCTTTAAACAGGCTTTAAACACACACACATACACACATACACACATATATATATATATATTCTTTTTTACATTCTTTTCCATTATAGGATATTACAAGATATTGAGTATAGTTTCCTGTGCTATATAGTATGTACATGTTGTTTATTTAATTTTATATATAGTAGTGTGTATATATTAACCCTAAACTCCTAATTTACTTCCCCTCTGACCCCAAACAGGCTTCTGATTTCACCACTGAAAGATACATCCAGGCTTATGAATATGATTTTTCTTGCTAAATCAAAATTTACTGACAATAATCTGCCTTCATGATACATGAACCATCTGCAGCAGCTGATATTCCTGGCCATCCTTAGGTTGAAATTTTCTCTTTCTACAGCAGTACATGAACCAAGAACTTCCGAATGTACAAGCTGGATTTAGAAGAGGCAGAGGAACCAGTGAAGAGGAACTAAAGAACCTATCGATGAAGGTGAATGAGAAAGCTGGCTTAAAACTCAACATTCAAAAAACTAAGATCATGGCATCCAGTCCCATCACCTCATGGCAAATAGATGGGGAAAAAAGTGAAGACAGTGACAGATTTTATTTTCTTGGGCTGCAAAATCACTGTGAATGGTGCCTGCAGCAATGAAATTAAAAGATGATTGCTCCTGGGAAAAAAGCTATGACAAATCTCAAGAGCATATTAAAAAAGTAGAGACATCACTTTGCTGACAAAGGTCCATATCGGCAAAGCTATGGTTTTTCCAGTAGTCATGTACAGCTGTGAAAGGTGAACCATAAAGAAGGCTGAATGCCAAAGAATTGATGCTTTCGAACTGTGGTTTTGGAGAGGAATCTTATTTTTTTTGGGGGGAGAGGACTCTTGAGAGTCCCTTGGACTGCAAAGAGATCAAAACAGGCAAGCCTAAAGGAAATCAACCCTGAATATTCATTGGAAGGACTGATGCTGAAGCAATACTTTGGCCACTTGATGTGAAGAGCTCACTCATTGGAAAAGGCCCTAATGCTGGGAAAGATTAAGGGCAAGAGGAAAAAGGGATGACAGAGGATGAGATGGTTGGATGGCACCACCGACTCAATGGACATGAGTCTGAGCAAACTCTGGGAAACAGTGAAGGACGGGAAGCCTGGTGTGCTTCAGTGCATGGGGTCACAGGTTTGGACATGATCCAGTGACTGAACAACAATACAGTTTCTCTAATAGTACAGTGTACTGACTGATTATCTTCCTCTGTGGCTACTCTTTCTTATCTTCCTTCATGGATTTTTTCCCCCTTTCTGTTGAGTAAGATTGGCCCTTTCTAACTTCAGCTCTCATTTCTTCTCTTTCTCTTTCCTACATTTTCTACCTTGGTCATTTCAACCATTCCTAGAACTTCAGCTATCAGGTCTTCCCAGGTGGTGCCAGTGGTAAAGAACCTGCCTGCCAATTCAGGAGACATAAGAGATGCAAGTTCGATCCCTGAGTCAGAAAGATCCCCTCGAAGAGGAAATGGCAACTCGCTCCAGTACTCTTGCCTGGAGAATCCCATGGACAGAGGAGCCTGGTGGGCTACAGTCCATGGGGTCACGAAGAGTCAGACACGACTGATGTAACAGCACGTAGCTATCATCTGTCTGTCCCAAACTCTAAATTTTATATATTCTGCCTAATATCTATCTCTAATGAGTTCCATACTTAAGT
This sequence comes from Dama dama, assembly GCF_033118175.1. Taxonomy (NCBI): domain Eukaryota; kingdom Metazoa; phylum Chordata; class Mammalia; order Artiodactyla; family Cervidae; genus Dama; species Dama dama. The sequence continues at coordinate 22,955,698 of NC_083706.1, read as the reverse complement.
TTCTAATTGCTTCTTAGATAGATCTTCTTGTATAACATAAAAGTATTTGAATAAGAAATCTCAAAAATTAAGTTCATCTCTTTCAAAATCTCCTAGTGCTCCTGTATCTCCCATTTAATTCAGGGTCACTATCATCTCCCTGGCATAGCAAGAAAGACCTTTATAATTCAGCCTCTGCTTACTCCTCCAGTCTTCTGTCTAGCTCCTGTAACCTTCACACTGTATGCTAAAGCTATATGGGACTATCTGAAATTCTCAAATTATGCAGTGCTTCCCCTTACCTCTGGGAGTTTTCATATGCAAATATCTTGTTCTGGGATGTTTTTCCTCCTCTTAACTTGGCTAACACATATTCATTCAGCTCTCATTTTCACTGTCACTTTCTCTGATAAACATTCCCTGATGCCTGGAGTCTGGGCTAAATTCTCCTTCTCGCTCAACACAGTGACTGAAATATGTTGACATTCAATGATTATTTTGAATGACTGCATAAATGAATGTACTTTCTAGGTATTATAGATAAAAACTGGTTAGGCTTCTTAAGATGAAAAAGGTCAGTTTCAAGTCTAAAGAATTTGCAGTAAGGTGGCTAGCAGGGAGAGAGGATTTGTCATATTTGGATACTGATTTAAGTACCATAATCCTCTCTTATTCAATCATCCAAAGGAACCACTGTATTTCAGCAAGAAAATAGCCATTTCATATTTAACAGTAGCATGGTGAGAGATAATGATTCCAAGATAAAATAATTATCTGTGAATTCCAGTCTCAAATCATTTAGCAAGTTGCCAAATGATGAAAGAGTGTTAACTGGGGAGTGCTTTAAGAATATACTTTATAGTTATAGAAATGAGCAGATGCCCCAAAATACATGGGATCTTAAGCAATAATTGTTAACATTTGCCTTTGTAAAAAAAAAAAAGAAAACCTGCACAATAAATTATTTATGTAACTTACTGTAATACTGATAAGTGAGTCAACACAAAAAATAATGCTGAGCATTACTAAAAATACAGATATTAAAAAATATGGTTTGCGTCTTTTATACCTACAACCCTGTATAATTTCTACAAAGAGATAGCAAATATTTGAACTTTCTTTGGACAGTCAATCTTTCATAGGGCTGCTGACATACTAAACTTGGTTAACTGAATCAAATATCCCACTTAGCCCCACAAACACAGCACACAAATCATGATGCTGTTTTTGAAACTTTTGACATCAATCTTTCATATAACTTTCCTGTTTGCTTTGAAATAGAGGACATAATATTTTTCTTGTACAGAAATTAGTCTTTAGAAAAAAATTTTATGTTAGAGGCCTAAAGAGAAGTTTAATGATCTGGAGATTAATATATGCCAGTATCATTTCAATAGTAGATTACAATATATAGCATTCATTTTTGTTTTTTGAATATGGGAAAACCAAGTTCTGCCTTCTGAAGCTTTGCAGATTAAATCCTCCCTGGTGGCTAAGAAGGTAAAGACTCAGCCTGCAGTGCAAGAGACCTGGGTTTGATCCCTGGGTTGGGAAGATTCTCTGGAGAAGGGAATGGCTACCCATTCCAGCATTCTTGCCTGGAGAATCCCATGGACAGAGGAGCCTGATGGGCTACAGTCCATGGGGTCACACAGTCGGACAGGACTGATCGACTACACTTTTACTTTCACAAAGCTTTTCCTTATGCTGCTTGAAAACTTGTTTCACTCTAATTTCAATTAGCCACCCAAGCTCTGCCTCCTGAAGCTATACAGATTAAATCTAATTTCCATTTCCCAGGGAAAATCTTCAAATATCTAAAGAACATTATTACTTCCTAAACCTTTTTTTCAAGCTAAACAGTTAACAACCCTGATTAGTCAGAATTTCTCTTAAAATAGAGATTATAAGTCTCACAAATATATTTAACATACTTCCATCCCTGATCTTGATCTTACACAAGTGAATCTGTAGTAAAGTAAGAACGCCTATTTCATAGAAATTGCTGTTATGCGTCATTCCCTCTGTTTTTTCCCTTAAACACTAGTATGTAAATACCTAGAAGGCAATGCCCACACATTCCTCATCTTTATATTCCCAGAACCCATGACGATGCCTGAACATGGTAATACTTATTAACAAATGCCTCAACAATGAATAAACAAGTGAGCCTAAGTTCAAAACCTACTCTATTAATTTAAGCTTGTTAATTGTGGCTCATAATTCTACCTGCCAGGCTCTTTTTGATTATTGACAGCATCCAACACTGTAGGTAACACTTCCAGCTTTACATCATCTGAATATTTGATAGATTTCAACCAAATCACTAATAGAGATTTTGAATATGACGGGGCCAAACACAAATCCTATGCCTCATCAATGGAGACATTGATAGACCTTATTGTAGGGTATGCTGTTTAGTGGCTTCTACACCCACTGAACCTGGGAACTGATTACTATTTGGCCTATATTTTCAGCCCTGTTTGTGAGCATATAAAGAAATGTTCTATCAAATGCCTATTTGAACAAACCAGAGTTTGAGCCATAGATCTCTTAGGCTTATGACTTAAGCAAATTATTTAATTTTTCTCAGCATCATTTTATCAGCTGTATTAGAAGGAATAATCCTTTCTCATCAATCTATGGTAAGAACAAATGAGAAAAGATATCTCCAGTGGCAAGCCCTGGTTCTGGTACATACATAAGGTTGGACACATGGTAGCTGTTAATCTTTTTTGCTAAATTTGACACATGACTTATCACATTCTCTGATGAGTTTGAAATTATACTGAGAATCACGGAACTACAGTCTCAGATGTTACATACATAGTAACTCAAGCAATTAGCCTGATACGTCTTATTTTAAGGGAACCTATTCTGATTGGTAATAAACATTATTTATGTTTCACTGGAGATCAAACTCAATCCGTCTCTTACATTCTACTTTCCTTTTTAAAACCTGGTATGATACTTTACTGTTTTCCATCCTATGATGAATTTCATATTTTCATGATTTTGCAAATTTTTTTCATATATGGTTCTTAATCACATTGCAGATTCTATTAATACACTGGGGTAAAATTCACCTGGACCTTCAAAATCACAGTCATTCCATCAGCTAAAAGTATGATTACAATCAGCAACTATTATTTTGTACTGGATTTGAAACATGATTCTAATATTTTTTTACCCAAGGGTCTATAAGTTACTTAATATTTTTTAGGATTAATTTTCAGAGCTGTAATACAATACTAATAATTTCTATCCTGGTAAGATAGATTAAATAAGATAAGGTTTATTTTTAAAAGACCTTAAACATAGAAGATGCTAGTTATGAGTTTACTGAAGATGGAGCTAATTGCTTAACCACGGAGACTGACAGTGTTATAGACAACAGAGCAGATCAATATTTATTTTATCCTTTCACTTTAAAATAAGAATTGTGATAGAGTAAAAATAATATTTTCACAAATTGTTTAGTCTTGAGAAAGTTATTTGTGCCAGCTGAGATTTCAATATTCCCATGTAAAATATAGGAGAAATAATATTGACTATGTAAGTCACTCAGTCATGCCCTACTCTTTGTGACGCTATGGGCTGTAGCCTACCAGGCTCTCTGTGGGATTTCCCAGGCAAGAATACTGGAGTGGGTTGCCATTTCCTCCTCCAGGGGATCTTCCCAACCCAGGGATCAAACCACTGTTTCTTATGTTTCCTGCACCGGCAGGTGGGTTCTTTACCACTAGTGGCACCTGGGAAGCCCAATATTGACTATAGGTGTAGTGACTATTAAATGAGAATATATTGTGTATAAAGAGACAAAGCTATAGATGTGTGTTATATAAACTCTTAAAACTCTATCTTATCTATTTTTATGATTGTGTGTGTGTGTGTGTGTGTGTGTGTATGGATTAGTATTAATTCATCTACCTCTTCTCCCCCTTCTGGCATGAGGTTCAATATCTTGTAGGTTTTACTACTTCATTTTGAAGAAAATTTTCCTTAAGAAGCAATTGTAACTTAGATATTGGTAATAACATACCTATGTGTAGGATTTATTAGCATCTACGAAGAAGCAACAGCTCTCTTGTAAGTGTCATTAAGAATTATTAAGAGTAGTTACAAAGTGATGTGAGTTTTTATTTTATAGTTCAAATATTTAGCTTGTGAAAATTTCTATACTTTTTTCTACTCTTTATTTTTGAAGAAAGGAATAAAGGAAAAGAAAAAACAAGATAAGAGAAAATCTAGCATAGCACTAGATATAGCATTGCTTTTTACAGTAATTTTTTATTAATTATCATCTGATCAGTTCTTAGACTATAAATGGTGGATAATATGTATGGTAATTATCATCTTTATTATCACTAATCATCATAGCTATCACTTCTACTATAGAGCTTATCATGTGCCAAGTAACGTTCTAAGCCTTTTATCTAGCATTTCATTGAATCCATAGAAAAACTCTATGATTCAGTACTATTATTATCTTCATTTTATAAATGAGGAAATTAAGACACCATTGAGGTTAAATAAGTTGACTAAGCTTACACAGACCATAATGGATGAAGCCATAATTTGAATCAAGGCAGTCTGACCAAGGGGTCATGTTTATAACCACCATGCCAACATAGAGGGCATTGCACTGTGTAGGTGATATGATATTTAACTGGGAAACACAGTAAAAATAGTAAAGAAATAAGTATGCTTCAGTTGCTTCAGTTATAGCATTGGAGTAGTCAGTTTTGCCTCATGAAGCTGTTTCAAAAATGAACAAAGTTGCCTAAACCCAAAAGTTGTAAGCTCCCTGAAGGAAAATATAAAAATTCAGAGCACAGTAATTTAGGCTAGCTGTGCATGTCTGATGCACCTATGCATTTATTTTTATTTCACATAGGGATATCTCAGAAAATAGAGCTATAGTAAGAATTGTTGGCACAAAAATAGTTATAATAACCAGTTGGTCAAAAGAGTATAGACAGTATAAAAACAACAACTTTTATCTGAAATGAAAATGAAATTAGACCGTATGTTTTTTTTCTTTTCTTTTTTTTTTAATTTTTTTTATTAGTTGGAGGCTAATTACTTCACAACATTTCAGTGGGTTTTGTCATACATTGATATGAATCAGCCATGGATTTACACGTCTTCCCCATCCCAATCCCCGCTCCCACCTCCCTCTCCACCCGATTCCTCTCGAAACATCCCACCCTCGCCTTCTCCCAGAGAGTTCAAAAGTCTGTTCTGTATTTCTGTGTCTCCTTTTCTGTTCTGCATATAGGGTTATCGTTACCATCTTTCTAAGTTCCATATATATGTGTTAGTATGCTGTAATGTTCTTTATCTTTCTGGCTTACTTCACTCTGTATAAGGGGGAGACCGTATTTTTTACGAGGACTTCTAAATTATTCATTGTTGTTCAGTCGCTAAGTTGTGTCTGATTCTTTGCGACCCTATGAACTGCAGGACACTAGGCTTCTCTGTACTTAACTATCTTCTGGAGTTTGCTTAAACTCATGTCCATTGAGTCAGTGAAGCTAGCCAACTATCTTATCTTCTGTTGCCCACCTTCTTCTCCTGCCCTCAATCTTTCTCAGCATCATATGGAGTGACATTACTATTATAATTTCCAGTGAAGATAGCATAAGAAAGAAAAATGCATTTAATTTTCACTTAAGAATGTATGTTAACCACCTCCTCTGAAATTATCTATTGAATTTTACAAGCCAGAGGTTGGAAAAAAATATTACCCTTAAACCAAATGACAATTATTTCAAGAATTCAAGGATGGTTAGTATCTTCACCTCCACTCCAGTCCTCACAAATAAGCATATTATAAATTTCCATATTCTGCCTTGGTTGAAAGAAGATAACCTTTAAGAAGTCAGGAATAAAATGTTGTCTTAATAGGATGAAAACTTTTACCTTAAACTAATCACCAGAATTGTACTTTGTGATAAAAGATCTGAGTCATTCTTATTAAAATCATTAATAAGATAGGAAGCTGACCACCCTCCTATGTAACATTTTTTTGAGACTTAATCAAATCAAAACTATGAAATTATTATATGAGAGATAGCTCTGGCAAGGAAGACACATATATAGGTTTTTGAAAATACTGTAAATATAAAAATAACTGAATCAACTAAGAAATGTCTAGAGCTAGAAAGAAAGTGGTTGGATATTAAAAAACATGTAAAAAATCTATTTTGTCAATATTTACCAGTAATGACCAGTTAATAAATACACTGAAACAAAAAAATGTAATGTTTACCATTAAGAAGAAAATGTAAGATACATGGCAATAATTTTAACATAAGAAATGCATAGTCCATATAGATAATACTAAAAAAACTGTGAGACAAAATGTTTGAAAGTGAAGAGTATCATATTCTTAGGTTTAGGGAGGATAATTCAATAGTATAAAGACGATGATTGTTTATGAATAGCTTAACACAATTCAAATAAAAATTCTAGTACTATTTTTTGGGGAAGAGAGGAAATTGTGAATCAAAATGTCATTTGAAAGAATTTATAAGTACAACAAGCTAAGAAAATTAGAAAAAGAAGTGTAGCAAAGGGCCTTGCTTTACTAGAATTTATAATTTACCATAAAATGAAGGTAATCAGGGCATTATAATAGGAACTAAAATGTAAGGAGATAAGAAAAGATGCTCTTTAAAACATATCTTAACATGAGCAAAAGAAATACGTATATATTCAGACACCATGATGTGTCAGGGAGAAAAGGAAATATTATTAAGTAAATGTTTCTTTAAAGTAACACATTTGAAGAAAAATTATCTCCCCACATTATAATAAATTCTGGAAAGATTAAAAAGTTGGATCTAAAATGCAATCATAGAAATAATGGTAAATACTATGCAATCTCAGTATAGACATTTAAAGTCATTGCCCAGGGGAGATTACCATGAGAATGAATATTGTTAGAGAAGCAAATTGCTCCAAGGATTCAGTCCTAGGAATATCAATATATTGACTTCAGGTAATGAGGAGAAAACAGCAAAGAAAACTATCAAAGAGCAAACTTTGAAAATCCCGAGATTACCATGTCCAGAAAATTAAACTGAAGAAAAGCTTCAAGAGGAATGGGTGATTCAGAGTAGCAAACGCTGCTGATAAATCAAATACAATGAAGACCTGAACACTAATTGTTGGTAAGTGGTAGAGGGAAAGCCTGATGTTAGTAGTTCAAGGGGGAATGGTAGGAGAGAAATTGTAGATGGAGTATAAACTCTTTTCTATGTTAAAGGAGATGAATGAAGTAATACAAGTCAAGAGGGATAGTGGAGTCAAGAGAGATTGATTGATTGATTGATTTTCTAGATAGAAGAATCAAAATGTGATTCAGAAGGGAGAGGAGAATAATGGTGGACAGAGTGATGCTCCTGAGTGGGGGAAGGGCGTACGTGGCACACTTGGTTTTTTCTAGAAACAAGAACAGTTTATCCAAATTCATGGAAGAACAAGAGTAATTGCATACAGATGCAGAAAAATAGGTACATGTGTTAGTGGGAGCTTGGGTTAGTTCTCTTCTGATTGCTTCTAATTTCCAGTGAAATAAGAAGCAGCAAGGCCATCAACTGAAAGTAAAGATGGAAATGGGTCTGGGAAGGGTTTGAAGCTTGAAGAGGGAAGAGAAGGTATCAAATTATCATCCAGGAAAGTGATCAAGATCCTGGACTGGAGAGATATGGCATGGTGGAACTGCAGCAGAGAGGTGCCATTTGAAGTAAGTGATAGTGAAAGTATGGTTAGACTAGTCAGCATAATCATGTGTTTTTCAACAGCCACATTCAGCTTAGAAGGCACAGACATTCGAGGAGTAGGATTTAGCCAGAGTTAGAATTCACTGAGTAAAAATGCTAGTAAATGAGTAGTAATAAGAGAAATGAACATTACAAAGCAGCGCTAATAAAGAAGGGTCATGGATATTAAGCTGGTTAAGAAAGTGAGGGCATGGGAGACATAAGGAATGATAAAAGATGTGAATGTCAATGATGAGACTAAAAATGTTGACACTGAAGTATTAAGAAATGAAAAGTGAAGTCACTCAGTCACGTTCAACTCTTTGCAACTGCATGGACTATATAGTCCATGGAATTTTCCAGGGCAGAATAATGGAGTGGGGAGCCATTCCCAGTCAGAGAGGATGGTTTACCTTGAGACTATGGAGGCTCTCAGTTCCTGATAATGCCAAGTCCTTGGAAAGGCTCGTGGAGTGAGGACAAGACACTAAAGTTAAGGGTGTGGAAGAGTTCATTTTACGCACATCGGAATCAGCAGGAATTATGCCTGAAGTGGTGCTACAGTGAATGGCAATGATGCAAATGAAAAATCTTCTCGGAATGTGGTGGGTGACCCGAGGGTTAGAAGATGATTTCAACAAGCAGGTAGAGTGGGCAAATCAATGGAGATGTGAGAATCAAAGCTGGGGGCTGTTACAGAGGAGAAAAGGTGATATAGCCCAGGTGGGATGCATGAGACAAGTGCTCGGGCCTGGTGCCCTGGGAAGACCCAGAGGGATTGGGTAGAGAGGGAGGTAGGAGGGGGGATCGGGATGGGGAATACACGTAAATCCATGGCTGATTCATGTCAATGTATCACAAAAACCACTACAATATTGTAAAGTAATTAGCCTCCAACTAATAAAAATAAATGAAAAAAAAAAAAAAGAGAGAAAGTGGTCCCACCTTCAGGGTCAGGGGAATGAAGACTGCGAGAAAAAACAGTGGCTTTCACTGGAGAGCGCGGCTGGGGGAGCAGTGTGCTGGAAAACCGCGTCTCACTTTGAGCAAATGAAGGGGAAATCAAGGGAAGAGGGAGATTATGTAGGAATTTTGCTTATTTCTGGTCAGGAGTTCCACAAGGCTCCATGGGGGTTTCAGAAGACTAGGAGAGGTGGTGAAGGAGTTCGACTGAGACACCCAGAGCTGTGTGGGGATTAGATTTTGGGGGCCCCAAGTGACACAGAAAACTCGAATATCTCCATAGTTCTGATTGTTCCAGGGATGAGAAAATGGAGTTTAGCAGGAATATCACAACAATTAAAAAAAAAAAAGAGCAGTTAAAAATTCTTAAAAAATAGTTAAATTATGGGATACCAAATCAAAGAGTGTAAAGATGATAAAGACTAGCAACATAATATGCTTGTGAAATGTACATTTTTTGAAAATGCAGGACATAAAACTACACCTATGGTATCATATAAATCTTCTTTATAAGCAAATACATAAAATTGGTGGGAAACATAAAATATTAAATGTCTATCTTAAATGTTAGATGACTTTTTTTCCTTAATAGTTTTCTATAATTTCTGAATTTCTTACAAAGAGCTTATTTTTAATTATAATCAGAAAAAAAACCCTTGTGATTCTAGTACTTGTCTAAGATGCTGTTGGTATTAATGTACTATTTCTTGACATGAGCAGTGATTTTTCCAGTTATAATTTTTAAATTATTTTTAAAAATGCATAGTATGATGTCTTTTCTTCAAATGTTCTTACACACACACACTCACACACATATGTATACAAACAATTAAGTTCCCTGCAGGTTAGCTGATCACGGCACTCAGTTTATGAATATGTGTAAGGAGAAAAGAGAGCATGGGCTTTATCCAAGAAAGGCTCAGGTGAGTACCTGGCATATGGAGGTTTCAGGGTCACACAGGTTGCTATGTCCATGACACTGACAAGGTACACAGGTTCCCAGGGTTGGTCCAGGGGTACGGCCACCTGGCTCAGTACGCAGTCGATAAAATCCTGGCATGCATGTCTGAAAGAAAACGGAGCCAATTAGGAGAGCCAACTTAGAAAGCTTTCTTTAGCAAACCTTGGGTTCTTCAGTAGTTAAAAAGAAAGATATTTTTCGTCCCATCAGTGGTAAAGGCAACACTACTTACAAACAGTGAATGTCACTTTTGATTCCTAATGTGTATTTCTGCCTGGTCCATCAAGTATACAGGCAGCATCTGTGCTATCAGATGTTAGCAAAGGAAAGATGTCATTTGCAAATACCACTCAGCCTGAACAAACTTCACATCGTCTTTTTTCTTGAGGAAGAAGTTTGTTTTTAAATAAAATTGTCATATGGACTAAAGAGAGAATCCCAATGTCCTTGACAGCCTAAAAGCTGTCTCCACTGTGCTTGATGGGTAGCTTGATGAGTCCAATGAGACTCAGCAAAAAATTAAATAAATAAAAAGTATTGCGGTTGCATTATTTATATAGGTATAATTTAAAGACTATAAAAGTAAGAAATTCAAAATAATAAGAGCTTTACACGTCTTGGGAATATTAGGCCACCAATAAAATGTATCTTTTCTTGATGTAGTTTTTTTCATCTTGCAATAAAAATCTGAGAGCAAACAGGAAACTGCTAACAAAGCTGACATACACAAAATCAAGGCTTCCATCTTCATTCGGGTTTATTATGTAAATTTATCAAGAAACATCACCGGCTTTTTGGAAGAAAGCCCATCACTCTGAAGAGGAAATGAGAACAGTTCTGTGTTCTGGGCTCAGATCTCTTAGTATGCAAAGCTGCTGCATTTATCAGCCTTTGTTGATTTATGAGTAAGAGGTAGGAGCTAGTTTTTCAGATTCCACTAAAGATTATGAAGGGATGTTATCCATGTCAACTTTTTTCCATAGGATATCTTACTCCCACTGATAAGAGAAGTGACTGCTGAATAAGCAGGGGAAAATATTAAATTAAGAACTTCTTAATGCCTTTGCATTCTTTTGGTTCTGGACCAAAAGAACCAAACCAGGGTGGAGTAGGTAGAGGTTCCTTAGAAAAAGAAAATGATCAGTAGATCAGTAATCTGCATTCTCTTGTTTGTTTAGATTTGGATAATTTGAGAATACTTCAATTAAGCACTTAAGATTCTCTCTGCTTTTATCTCGGCCTGTAGGAAATTCTAATGAGATGTAATAATGTCCTGGATTTGAGCAAGCTGATAAAACCAGGAATAGTATTCAAAATATTTGGAGTTCTATTTATCTTACGGTGGAAAAATCAGATACATGAATAAGTTTATTCATATTATTCAAAATCAAGGTTCATTTTGCTATTGTTACCAAGTAAGGTCTGGAAATTATGACTCAGGAATTCATTTAAGCACAATTGAGGCAACAATCTAAGGTGTATTTAAAAATGTTACACAGTGTAGGTTGTTCTAACTCTGGTGCATGCTGACTGTAGAATAAAATTGGATTTTCTTTGTATAGATTTCATCCTTGGATACCTATATAATTATTGTTATTTTACTGGCATATTTTCTTGGGGGGGGGTGTCTTTAAAAAACGCACAAATTGAGAGTTCCTAGCTCTATTTTTTAAATCAAACAGAAGTTTAAAACAAGTCTTACAAGAAGAATAACATTAAGAGATGGTCATTTTCAATTGAGGAATCATATGCAATTCAATGTTATGGACTGAAATCGAAAGCAGCCCTGGCAGGTGACATTTACTGTAATCCACCCAATTTCTCTATTGCTATGGCTCTTCTCTGGAAAGAGCAGGACAAAGTAGAAAAGCACCCCAGGGGGAGTACAAGTCTGGGCTTCAACTCAAGCTCTGTGTGGAAGCTTCTAGGCCCGTCTCTGTGATTCTCAACCCTGGCTGCACACAGAATCGTCTGAGGAGCTTTAACTTTAGCGTTTTACTGATACCTGGCTCTGCCCCCAGAGATTCTCATATAATTGGTGGAAAGCTGGGCCAGCGTCGGTTGTAAAACTCACAGGAGGGTCTAATAAGCAGCCAGGATTGAGAATCACTGGCACGCTCCTCACTCTCTGCTGGAAGTGTGTGTCTTTGAAGGGCATACAGACTCTGGCAGTGTGACATCAATGAATACAGAAGCCTTGATTTTCCAAGTTTGTTTTGCCTGAGGGATACAGGCAAATCACTTGGTGTCATTGAGATGTGGTTTCCTCATCCCACAAATGAGCATATGTATTAACTCAGTTGATTTCTTAAGTTTCTACAGTTCTAACACTCCAGATTAATTGTGTGTCTTTATAGATCAAATTTCTAAGAGTTAACAACAACAACAAAAAAGACTACTTCACAATACAAGGGAAATTTAAAACACTTTGTAAAGGAATGTAAATGTATTTATTCCTCTTTAATCTTCTACTCTTGTGGATCTTATTTGTATTTATTTTTTTCTGTTTTTCACATTGCTGAGGATGTTTTTTAAAATCAGATGTTTTTCTTCTCAGTCAACTAGGGCAAAATTCATGAGAATCATTATGTTTGAGTTGGGAATAAAAGAGGAAAGATAACAGCTACTTTTTAAAGTCCTGTTTAAAAATCCTTTCTGGAACAAAATAAAGAATTATTGAAAGGCAAGTAAATAAACATGGTCCTAATATTATCCCTTTTTTTCCCCCAACTCAAACTTTCCCCAAGTTCTCTTCTTCTCTTGTGCAGAAATTATTCAGAGCTCAATTTTCTTCTGCTCTTCTTCCATGTTTGTCTTCATAATATGGTATCCCATCAAAATGTTAGAACTGAACTGTACAAAAATGTGGGAGGGAGGAAAAAAGGGAACGTGAAACAAAGGGGGTAGAAAGCCAACATGCTCCAGGTGTGAGGTTACACAACACCCCTCCATCCTCCTCAGAGTTTAATAACAAAAATAGACACTTGTGCTGTTGCTGGTAAAAACACTCTCTTGTATCTTTACATAGGTTTTACAGTCAGACAATCCTGGATTTACTTCCTGTTCCACCACTTACTACAGATGACTTGTACAGATTTTAAATACTGTGGACTGAAGTTTCCTCACCTGGAATGTAAGGATGTTGCAGAACTTAGTGGCTGAGTATTAATGTATCTGGGCTTCCCAGGTGGTACTAGTGCTAAAGAACCTGCCTGCCAATGCAGGAGACATAAGAGATGTGGGTTCGATCCTTGGGTTGGAAAGATCCCCTGGAGGAGGACATGACAACCCCCTCCAGTGTTCTTGTCTGGAGAATCCAATGGACAGAGAAGCCTGGCAGGCTATAGTCCATAGGGTCACAAAAAGTTGGACATGACTGAAGTGACTTTAGCATGCAAGCAAATATTCATGTATCTAGGTTTTTTGAGCCAGGTTCAAATAGCTGTTCGCTCTCTTCTCACTGTGTGATAAAGGGCATGTTTCCTAACCTGCCTGGACTTCCATTTCCTCACCCATAAAATGAGAATCACATTATACTCAGTGTTGGTGTAAGTATATTAGGGAATGCACCAACACTGTGAAGGGTACAGTAAGCATGCAATAAACGGTCAGTTGTGTGTGTGTTTTTTAACAGGGTTGCTGTGAGGATTAAATGAGATGATGTGTGTGCGTAGCACTTGAAATTTAATAAATCAATATGAGTTTTTTCTATTCCAGGTAACTTTTTAGATACAGTCATTGAGAATGTACCAAAAAAAAAAAAAAAAAGGCAACGGTAATTGTTCTTTACTGCATCGGGAAACACACAATGTATGCTGCTTACCCATACCATGTTCCTTAATATTTAATGACCATGAAAAGAGTCTTTGGGTCTTCCATGCACAATTAAAGTGGTAAAGGACATCCCCAGAAGTATGCATGTATAAGAAAAACAGTCTAGTCTTACTATTTTGTCTTTTGAGTTTTATGAGCTGGTAATAGGTATACATTGAGGATTTAAAAAATTATTTTTGGCAGTCACCTGACAGTTTGTGGGAGATGATCCAGTATATACTAACCATTCAACCGTGAGTCAGAAACACTATTAAAACATGATGGAAGGGGAAAGAAGATGAAATGAACAAAGCATCATCAAGAGATCATCTGTGAATATCTGATTTCCATGATCTTATTGCAGAGAACCACATATTCAATGCTGAATAGTTTCAGTTTCTGCATACACCCTAACCTGAGATTAGGTCAGGTGAGAAAACAATGTTAACTGAGATAAAAATGAGGAGCAGCTTAGGTAAAGTATGGTAATCTAAGTGGCTCCCAAAACAGCAAATGTGATGAGGAAATTGCGTCTTTTATTTGATATCTAAAGGTAATCCAGTCTCTACTTCTAATGATAAATTATAAAAAGTAATCATTTCTAGAACTGACATTTTCAATGAACAGGGCTATAGTATTATAATCCTACAGGTAATAGACAATGCTAGGTCCTCACACTGGCTGTATTTACCATGGTAACTAACACTTAATTTTGTTTACTTGCAACCACATTTCTGTACAAAAACATGAACTGAGTAGCTTGCAAATGCAGATGTCTCTAGAATACCCTACATTTGGTGAAAATATTGTAAAGGAATTGCTTTGTGTATTCATGACCCAAAGCATATGTTACTAGAATGGGATGTATTATTTTAAACTTGTCCTTGGTTCTTGCTTTGATGATGAGATTTTATGCCTGAGTAATTATACTTTAAAATCAAGATGAATTATAAACAAGATGCATAATGGATTAGAGGCAATGGGTTATGGAGAAAACCTCAGGTACCTTATTATAAGAGATCGGTCTTTATCCCCTAATCTTGCCACTAAAGATATTACTGTAGTTATTGTCTGTCCATAGGAGCTTAAGTGAAATTCACAGGACATAGGTAAGCCACCAATGCAGATCATAGTTTGTATGTATGTCTAGTTTTTCTTGATTTTTTTCATATAACATTTGCTTTATTTGTGCTAATTTATATTTTCATATAATGATGGAAAGTTCCTAAAATTAATGGGAAAGTATATTTTAGAATATACTATTAATAATATACTATATTTAGATAATAATATACTATATTTAGAATATACTATTAATAATATATTATATTTAGAATATACTTTTAAATAAGCCTGTTGATTATAACCAGATGAGTTTTAACATTTAAAATCTGGAATGCAAGGGGTGTGTGTGTGTGTGTGTGTGTGTGAGTGAAAGTAGATTACATTAAAATCATTTGCTTCTTTGCTAATATTTTTCTTCATAAGGGAAGAGTATTCTTTTAATAAATGCAGAAAATATAGCTGTAGTAAGTTTCTCTTCAAGATGTCTAAAGGTCAATCTTGAATACTTACTCAATATCTTGTATAGAAAAATAATATCGTAGGACCAGAGAATGTTGGAACTACAAAACCCAACCTGCAATTTTACAGATTGGATAACTATATAATAACTAAGGCTGATAGCAATTAAGGGATTGAGCAAGGTCACACAGTGAGACAGCAGTGCAGCCAACATTCCTTGGGATAAATAAAATTCCACCTTTTGTCCAGAAAAATCTCAAATTCTCTCCATCTTTTATCTTTTTTCATGTTCACTGAAACGGTAGCATATTCTGTATGTGCCTTTTTCACTGTCATTTTTTCACATCTCCACTGTGTGTACGTATGTATATTTCACATGTATTGGGTTGTTATTTGAAGTACAATATACATACTTATTGTGCTCGGTCACTCAGTTGTGTCTAACTATTTGTGACCCCATGGTCTGTAGCCCAGCAGGCTCCTCTGTCCATGGAATTTTCCAGGCAAGAATACTGGAGCAGGTTGTCATTTCCTTTTCCAGGGATATAGTTACTGGTGTGTGTGCAAAAGTATATACGTGTATGAAGGAGTTATGACAATAAGGAGATGGATTATTTGTTCATTCAAATAAATATTGCTGCTCAGGGCAGTCACAGAGCTAAAAATCTATTCCAAAAATATTTCACAGATATTTACAGTTATTCTTATGAAATGGTTTTCTGACTATGTGAAATTCATATGATGATCACTAAGTTGAAATGGCATTTCAATTTACAATGGAGATTTTATATGTATATTTTCATTTACATTAATCTACATGATGATTGTACAGGTTAAAAAAACCCCAAAGTCCAGTAACAAAAAGCAAATGCCCTGTTCAGCTGGAGAAGTTAGGGAGGATTCACCCAAACCAAATGTCTTTCTCTTTTCATCATACCATGCCACCTCTCAGGAGAGTCATAGTCATTGTTTTAAATTTGTATTTCACCTGCCTTGAAAGCCATACGTAATAGAACTTTTCAAATCCTATTTACAAAAGCTATACAAAATTAGAGTCCTCCTTCATTATCTGCCAGGAGATTAGTTCCAGGAGTTTCTGTTGATCCTTAAATCTGACTCAGCTCTCTCATATCCATGGATTCAGCATTAGTGGATTCAACCAACCACGGATGGAATTTTTGACTGCAGTTGGTTGGATCTATGGAATGGAAACTGGTGGAGGACCAGTTTATTTACTGAAAAAAATTCACACATAAGTGGATCCAGGCAGTTCAAAGTTGTTCAAGGGTCCACTATATTTATAAACAAATACACAGATGTAGAACTATTTATTCCAGTAATAATACTATTAACCACATTAACTAATAGTGACTCCACCAGGCACTGTGATAAGTGCTTAAGTTCTAGCTCATTTAGTCTTTCTGTGATTCTTGGGCAGTAGAAGGGAGAGATGTTAAAAATATCTAACTGGTGTATGTGGTGGCCACCAACCAATCTAAGAGGAAAGAATTTGTGCTGTAGAACTGGAGCAAGCCCTGGAGGCCCCTCCCAGGCCAGCCAGCTGCTGCACTGAGGGGTCTGAAGGGGAGGAACCAGGTGTGGGGGCACTTACTCAGGGTCTTGGGTATTTACCAGCTGAAGCCCAAGCAAGTTTATAAGCTGCACAAGGTCTCAGCCTTAGCATATAATGAAGTAGAGATTCAAACCCAGGTCAGGTTGTCAGCAATTCCACCTTTCCCTAGATCATACCCTGAATCTGCCTGCAATGTAGGAGTACCCAGGAGACCTGGGTTTGACTCCTGGGTTGGGAAGATCACCCTGGAAAAGGAGATGGCAACCTACTACAGTGTTCTTGCCTGGAGAATTCCATGAACAGAGGAGCCTGGCAGGCTACAGTCCATAGGGTTGCAAACAGCTGGACATGACTGAATCGACTTCAGTTCAGTCACAGCATGCCAGGCTTCCCTGTCCTTCACCAACACCCAGAGCTTGCTCAAACCCATGTCCATCAAGTTGGTGATACCGTCCAACCTTCTCATCCTCTGTCATCCCCTTCTCCTCCTGTCTTCAATCTTTCCAAGCATCAGGGTCTTTTCCAAGGAGTCAGTTCTTCACATCAGGTGGTCAACTTCCATATCAGGTGGAGTTTCAGCTTCAGCATCAGTCCTTCCAATGAACACCCAGGACTGATCTCCTTTAGGATGGATTGGTTGGATCTCCTTGCAGTCCAAGAGACTCTCGAGAGCCTTCTCCAACACCACAGTTCAAAAGCATCAATTCTTCGGCACTCAGCTTTCTTTGTATTCCAACTCTCGCATCCATACATGACCACTGAGAAAACCGTAGCTTTGACTAGATGGACCTTTGCTGGCAAAGTAATGTCTCTGCTTCTTAAAATGCTGTCTAGGTTGGTCATAGCTTTTCTTCCAAGGAGCAAGAGTCTTTTAATTTCATAGAAGTGACTTAGTACAGCACAATTAAGATTTAATATTTGTAAAAGTTAAATTGGTTCAGTTGGTAAAGAATTGGCCTGCAATGCAGGAGACCCAGGTTCCATCTCTGAGTCAGGAAGATCCTCTGGAGAGGATGTGGCAGCCCACTCCAGTATTCTTGCCTGGGCAATCCCGTGGACAGAGGAGCCTGGTGGGCTACAGTCCATTGCCAGAGTTGAACACGACTTAGCAGCTAAACCACCACCACACAGTAAAAATCTAGAAAATTCACCAGTTCTGAAGATAGTCAAATGAATATCTCAGAAAGTAACAAATGCAGTTTTAAAAATATAATGACTGAAGCAGAGTGGCACTGTCGGAACAATATATGTCCTTCTGAGAAGCCTATGTTAAAGGGAACAGTCTGATATTTATTGCCTAAATTCTGACATACTGTATTTAAAAACAATCTCTCAAATTCTCTCAAATCCCAATATAATCTTATCTCATAATCACTGAAGTTTCAATGTCTCTAACTGTTCATAAAGAAGTGCCAAGAAAACAGATCAGATGCAGTAAATGGGCCTTAAGAAAATATTATTTCCCGTTTCATATTTTTACAAATCTTTTAATTTTTATTAAATATTTCCCTTGAGTTGTGATTCCTACTTCTAGGGAACAATAACATCATCTTCTTATTGCAATCACATACTGTGAGTGGAAGATCAAATAAAATAGGTTGAGGGTATGCCGGGTTGAGGGTATGCCTGAAAGTAAAACCGATTGCACCAAAGGTGGTCCTGGGAGTATTTCCATTCAGCTGGTTAAGTAAGTCGGGCTTAAGCAGGTTAGTCGGAGCCAGCTTACCTCACAGGAAAAGCCAGAATAGCCTGGGGGACAATCACATTTTTCTATCAAGTGAGCTGGAAGAGTCACTGCTGTGATGCGTCCTTGTTCAGCTACCTCCATTGAGATTTCAGAAATCCTGGAAACAGCAAGCAAATACTTAGATGGCAGTACCAGTAAATTAAGCTCACCTAGCGAACACTCAATCCTGCAAGAGGGGTCTTCCCAAGGTTTTGTTAACAACCACAAACTCATTCTACTGTTTTGAAGCTGCTAAATTCTAGGGGCGCTATGTTCCACATCTTACCCCTGCATTTTGACTTCCTCAAAGCGTGAGATTCCACATTAGCAAAATATTCACATAAATCATAAAGTGTTTAGGAAATTAGATGTCTGATGTCCTGTTGAGAAGTTATTATAAAGAGTTTCCCTCTGCTTCTAAAAATGTGAGTGGCTTCAGGTAGACATGGCCAATTAATTAGATATTTTCATTCTTTCAAACAGACAACCCAAGGTCATTCTCTGTTGGCAAATCTCCTGTCATTACTAGTGAAATTGCTTTTACTTTGCAACTGGTCCCAATTTCTTGCTCTTGGATCTCTGAACATTCTTTCAAGAACTTTAGAAAACCACCTAGAAAAACAATGTTTGAGCATAATATAGTAATATTGATCTCTTTCTGAAGATAAAGAACCTCTCAAACTAACTTAACCCACCTTTCCTATTGGTGGAAAGGTCCTTGTAATTGAAAAAAATTATTCACAGTGAAAATACTGATACTTTTTGCAGTAATTTGAAATTATACATTAAAAATATATGCAGTCCATAAACTCAGACTATTTCATGACTGACTAACTGGTAACATGAAATGTTCTGCAAATAAACTTTTAAATGAGACAATGAATAGTTTTGCTTCAATAAAAGGCACCTCTAAAAGCTTAAGGAGCTTGAATCATAAACTTTATAACAGGCATAGGTAGGTTTTATTGGTACTGAATTATGAATGCACATTCTGATTTGGCTCCTATTGTAATCTGCGATCTGAAGACCAGCCAGCTTTTATGAAACACATGTTCAGTTAAAATTCAGATTTCATTCTCCTCTTCTTGTAGATGCACAGCATTTGTGATATGTAAATAAACCACTCCCCTCCTTTAAGGAGGACTCTGCATTCTCTGAAGGAGTAAGAAGGTAACCTGGTGGTTGTTGAGAAGTCATCTCAGCTGGTATTTCATGGTATTCTATAACCTGAGGAGTTACTAGCATCATCTTCCCTCCTCTGGAACATACACACACACAACAGACTAGTGAGTATTTAAAAATCAAATGGAACCTGAATGGTGTTATCAATAGACATTTCTGTAACACATTATCTTTTTTTCCCCTGGGGAATGAGAGACTGACTGTTTTGCCTGAATCAAGGATTTAGCCAAACTCCAAAAAACAAAGTTGTTAAGATCTTCAAATAAATTTTTGTAACAGAGTAAAAAAGCAAAGAAAAAAGGAAATTTCAGCGTTGACATGTACGAAGTTGGAATCTCAAACCACATATATAAAAAACTCTTTGCTTCTGAGACTGTCTAAATTTGTAACTGAATAAAGAAGTGGGGTTCTGTCTTAACTATGTTGAGAGGAAAACTCAAACATACTTCTGATCTTTGTCAAAATTCCTTGTCTTACAAAATCAAGTGCTGATCCACTGGTTTCTTTGTTTTTATCATTACTAGGTGTTCACTCTAGTTTTTATTGACTCTAGAAAAAGTGAAGTATTTACTTATTTTAATGTTTTTAAAAAGTAAATCCTAAGCCAAAGTATATTATTTAGTGAGGTATATGAAATAAAGTGATAAGAGAAAGGGACTTATGGGAAAAAGCAGACTTAAGGTGCAGAAAGGTGGGGATCAGTGTGAGAGGTGAAGAAAGCATGATGAAAAATGCAGGAGAACATCGTTTCTATCAGATCTACTAACAAAGTGTTCTGTGTACTAGCAAACTTTTTTACTAAAGCAGGGAACAATTTTCAAAATAACATATTTGCACACTCACAAGGTTACTTGAGGTCTTCTACAATATGTGAACCTGTTTGGCTTCTGTCACCTAATTTATATTTGATATTCTAAAATAATTAACAATATAATTGACAGGATATTTTAGTTCACGCTTTTTAAAATTATTTCATGGAAAGAATCTCCTGCTTGGGATTGACATATACACATTTTTATATTTAAAATATCAATAGATATCCAACAAGACCCTATGATTAAAAAAAATAATCTCCTGTCAGAAATAAGAAATATGAAAAACAAATCAAAGCAATATAGACTTGAAAGGGAATTTTGGTCCTTGATTTTGTCTCTACTTCTGGTATAATCACAAGAGCAATATGGATCTTCTACAATAAAAAAAGGATTTTCTGCCACATGCTTAATAATGGAAACATTTGAAACATGGTATTTTTAGATTCATTGATTTGTCAATGAGAGGGTTCATAATTTTGTTTTCTTTTGCTTTCCTGTGTTGATCTACTATTTTGTTACATAAGATTATTTTTAAATATCTATTGACATATTCTTACATATATAATAGAGACACTAACATGCCAGAGAAACAGACTATCTGTAAAAACTCAACTTTCTGCCTCCATGGTAAACATTTAGCTACATCTGTACAGTTCCTCACTGTATCTCATTAGATAAAGTTTTTGTTATACTTGAGGCACATGACCTCAAGTAAACATGTGTACTCACGATGTTGAAGTATCACAACTTCTCCATTATTTATTTTCTCTTTATTCTATCACTTTTATGTATATCTTGCTGCTAATTCTTCCCCCTCCCTGGTCCATGGTATATAAACATGCTTACTTGTCTCTCAGATTAAACAATCATCCCTTGACCTTTGATATGACCTCTTTTTTCTCTTTTATAACTTTATTCACAGAAAACAATAGTCTACACTCATAATATTAGATTCATTGTGTCCCATTCATTCCTCAAAACTTTGAGGCTCTTTCTGCCCTAGAACTTCACTAAAACTGGCATGGTAATTGTTACTGGTGATTCTAACTTTCAAAGAGCCTCATTTTAATTGTCCTCTCTGGGTCATTAAAAAACCATACCCACACGTTTACAGTACTCTCATCTTTTGGCTTTCATGACAGTCATTTTTGCTCTTCTTCTGTGTACTTTCTTATTCAATGTGATCCCCAATCTTTTCACATCATAAGGCAGAGGGAAGATGGCTATATCGTGTAACACACTGGAGTGAGAGGCTGCAAATGCATATGGTTGGAAGAGACAGGACCAACTTGGCCCTGCCCAGCTCCCCTGAGGGCTGAAGGAGGACACTTTCTCAGCAATCTCACAACGTATTTATAGCCCAGCAGCAAACTCTCTCTACCCTGCAGGACATTGTCTCCTGAATTTCTGCTTAGCATCTGAAATTCACCATGTTGAGGATCAGTTCAATATTTGCCCCCTTAATCTTGCTTCTGGTTCTGTTTCTCTTGTTGGGGAAATGGCAGTGATAACTCACACCAGGTGACCCGGATGTCATTCTTGACTAGTCTTCTGTCATCACACTAGCAACCCAACTTCTAAATCTTTCTTGTCTCATATCTCACTGTTCTTTCTTATAGACTCAAGAAGAAGAAACTAACTTGGATATCTATTATAGTTTACCTGCTTTGTCTCATGATATTTCCATATGTAGCCTTGATAAGAATATAATGGATATCATATAGTACATCCAAGAAGTCTTCACGGGTCACAGTTCTGCTGATTCGAGGATCATCACCATAATACTTCCATTCTTTCTGTTAACAAGAAAAGAGACCACTGTGAAGAAACTCAGTGCAAATCCATTGGCAACATGGCACGCAACACCTAACCACCTTACCTCTGTCATTTCAATTTCATGCCTTGTCAACTGGCCAATCAGAGGAGCAGCCACATGCCTGATGATAATCCTTGCATGAGCAGGAGTTCCACCTCGAATGATAACTTGCGGGTTGTATGTAGAGAAACCTGTTTCTTCCCTAGCTTCGAAATAGATAGTGTACTTGAGTTTACCACCATAGGCCATCAACTGACGAAATATAATGAGAAATGATGAGTTAGATAAATCTCCGAATAGCATTATTCTAAAAGCATGTTTTATTTTGCTCTCATGTGACTTCAACATTCTTGTCCTTACCTTCTTTCCTTCAAATTGTTCTGGAAGTTTCCAATAAAAAGGTTCCAAATGGAGCTCTTGTCTCACCAGGTCCATGTGTGCAACGATCTCCGGATGTTGAAAAATGATGCCTTTTGTAGTCGTGTGCTGCAGGGCCTCATCCACCAGCGGCAGGATGGTCTGCTCAGCCTTCAGCGTCACCTTTGTGGGAATCAAAACACAGCAGGGGGTTGAGTGTAAGTCTTTGGAGGTCTTCTCTAAAAGGACTGCGTGGAGACTTCCCTGGTAGCTCAGGCTGTAAAAGGACTGCGAGTCTATCTGCGGCCCCGTCCCCTTATGACGAAGTGTTCTCATAAGAAACATAACTCACGGGCAATAAAGACAGGAGAAGCGATAAACCCTTTGGACTTGTTTGCCTAGTGAAATCTACAACATCAGTGAAACTGGTCTTTTACACTAACAAAAAGTAGAGTTGGAAGGTAGGAAGGGTTAAAGGAAAATTAAGGTTAAAAATGAACATTTTTCCACCCTAAAGAGCGACAATTCTCTAAGGCTGGTTGGAATAAATGAGCGACCAGTTCAGATTTTCATTACTACATGAGCACACATCTACTTTCTTGCTCTAATGCTCTCGCTTTGTAGAAGGCAGCCTCTTCCCATCCCCAGACATAACATTTCCCTTGTAATGTTTTCCTTGCTCACTTGGCATCTACTTCCTTATCCACAGCAAACGAATACTTTTAAGAAAGAATAAAAAAGACATCTACTCCCATCATCTAATGGCACACAGCCCGGCTACCAGCTCTAAACGTGCTCGGGGAAAGGCTGCTCAAATGCTTTGCCGTTTTCTCCTGCCCCTTGGTGCCTGGCTAAAAGATGCCAGCAGGAGCCAACGTTACACCGTTACAGGGCCCAGCAGGACCTCACTCACCCACGCACGGATCAGCCCTTTGGCTTCAGAGCACTGGGTAGTGGCGCCAAAGCAATAGCAGCTGCTGCAGCCAAGTGGGTTCTTGGCCTCAAGCCCGAACTTGCCAGGCCGGCACCTGTCACAGCGGATCCCTTCCACATTCACCTGAAGAAAGAGGAGACTTCTTCAGAGTCCGTATGGGGAAGCTGGGAGAGAACTAAACTCAGGAGAATGTTTAAAGAAAATGAAACAAAAATAAATAAATAAAAGAACACTGAATATTAGACTCACATCTCAAATAGCAGAGTAGGTCATCTCTTTGTTAGCATGTCATTGGTCTAAAAAACATTTTATTTATAACTACATATGTTATTAAGAATATTGTATATTATTTTATTTTAAATTTAAGCGGCACATTTCCTACTATCCCACTGTGAGGATTATGAAAGAGTCATTAGAATTTTGAAAGTGAAATGAAATTTCACTGATTCCTAGACAGTGATGTGATGCAAAGTTGTGAAAAGCAAGAAAGATGTTAAAATATAGATTCATATAGATATTATGGAATACTGAATATACACACATATAGCATGTATTAAATGTAATATATAACCATAATATGTAATAATGCACCATCATACTTTTTGTTTTGTCTAGGACTTTTAATGGCAGAAGCTTTCATTTTCCTAAATTCTCAAGACTCTTCACAACCTCTCCAGATTTCACCTTCCTGTTTCCTCGGACCCTCTTTGCATAGACTTTTCTTGAAAATATACTAATACTTCTGACCCAGTCTTTACTGCATTTATCCTGGGATTGATTTTCCAGAAATATCTTAGGGGGAAAAAATCCTTCTTATCATTTTTAATCAACTGTTTTTCTACATCACTTAACAATATTAATGAGGGCTGAAATTTGCATATAGTCACTATTTGTAATGTCAGTGTTTATACTTGATGAAATTTTACTGAACTTCCACATCAGTAAATATATTTTTCAGTGTACAGTGATTGCGGATTAATTTGAAGAGTAACTTTTTTAAAAAATAAACTTTATCATTTAGCTGTGGTTTTCTCTAGTGATGCTTAAGAGAACTGACTTCTTTTCTCTTCCAGATTATTTTTGTTTAAGAAAAGTGAATATGTAAAGAGAAACTAAACTTTACTTTCTAAAATATATCATTCATTTGAGCTAGGGAAAAAAAATTGGGTTCTGGTTGAAAATAAGTTCTTAAAAATCAGTGCTTATCTATATGTCAGGAAAAGTCTCTGTGTCTGGCAATGAATTTTCATATGTCATTCTTTTTGGCTAAATGATGAAGGAATAAATAACTGAAGTTAAAACAGCAATGCAAATAGAACTGAGTAAGGTGTTTGTTTTCTTTTTCCTTCCTGAATTTCAGCAACACATACCTTACAAGTGCACTGCCCAGTCTGATCGATGCAGGAGCATCTTTTAGTCTCTAAATCACAGGTTGAGTCATCAGTCCCTGGCAGGAAGCAGTCACAGGGACTGCAGTGAGGGTAGTTCCAGTGACCTCGAGTGCACTCTGTACATTTTGCACCAGAGAATTTTGGATGACACTTGCATTGGCCTGTGTTTATATTGCACTGGAAATCCAAGGAGCCTACTGAGCTGCAGTTACAAGCCTACAGAGGAGATAAAAACAGCAACAATTAACACCATTTCACAGGCAATATCTTTAAATTTTAATTCTAATGCTTCTATGCTTCCATTAAGTACATATTAATCATGTGTCTGTTATATGCTTTGTACTGTTCTAGTTGAGTCGCTTGGGAAACATTGGTGAACATAATGCTAAAATTGCTTCCTGCACTTACTAAAATATATGAGTGTCCAGAAACCATAAAGCTATTGAATAAGAAAGAAACTGCATTTTCTCTCTTTGTGGTGAGGAGAAGTTAGGTATAGATTTTCTTCAAACACCTCTTGTTTCAGAGTAAACTTCTGACAAAGCCATTTTACCTTATCATTTCATTTTTACAGCATTTATTGTTTAGAGACATATATTACAGTTTTGTCAAGGGAGAGAATATATAAATGTAACACAATGGAATAAGCATGATATAATAGGCGAAGTGCAAAATCCTATGAAAGTATATAAAAAGTACCAAACCAGATGTGGGGAAGCCAGGGAGAATTTAGAGGAAAAATGATACTAGGATTTTTTTTTTAGAGTTAAGTTTGCAGACAAGCCTGATTTGAGGTGTCTTGCTGGTAACCTTTTTTTCTTCTTCCTAGATATACATAGGATCTTCTCTTAATTTATGTAATGTGATATCTTGCTAGAATTTATACAAGTTTGAGTCTTTTAAAAAATTAATTTACTGGAACATGGTGAGCTTTTTCAGTTTGAGAATACAATTGTTTTTTAATTCAGTACTATTTCTTTAACTTTGTTATCGATTTTTACTCCTGTTCTGATTTATAAATTTTCTTCTTCAGGATCACCTGTAATTCTGAAAGTACATAGTTTCTGTCTACCTGTCAAATCTATAATGTACTAATGTCTTCTGCAGTTACCTCCCTGTTTGCCTCTCAAATTTGTTTTTTTCACTCTTGCTCTCCTACACAGCGAAAACTCTGTTGTATGTACACACCATCAATGCTTATTTTAATTACAGTATTGCATTTTTAGCTTCTTTTCAATAATTTTTTCTTTTTTTTTCAATAATTTTTTGGTTTCACCTCAGCAGCAATTTTCAATTTGCTGCTCATCCACGTGTCTTGTCTTCTATTCCTTAAGGCTTTCTGCTTCTGATTTAGAGCTCAAAGCTCCTTGAATTTAAATGAAAATTTAAGTGAATTACTAAAATGTTATTTAAGATCTTGGAATACATCATTTTCAGAGATGAGCCCGTGCCAAGGATCTCTCTGCTGTCTCTGAGCTCTAAACTCACTGCTCTTTGCCTTGTTTTATGACATTATAGTTAGACCCCTATGGACATTTCCCCCTGGCCAGTAGCAGAATGTTAAAATTAGTCATTAGAGGGTCCAGGAGAGACCCAAAGAAGGCCATGGTGATAGAAAGACATTTCTCTTCTGGGTTGTGGTTGTTCGTTACTATCATCATCACTATTATTGACTTATTTAGCATGGGATCCCAGAGGTCCACAAGGAATTCCAAGCTGAGCCATCAGGCCACTCTCTCCCCTGCTGTAGGTCTGCACTCAAGCTCTGACCATGACAGGCTACTTCTCAGTAGCCCCAGCAAGTCTGCGTCCTCCAGTGACGATGGGCAGTGTCTACAGGCCTGCACTTGTCCATAAACTCCGGCAAGTTATTTATTATCTTTGTTGTTGCTGTCATTGTACCACCAGCAGGCTGTGTATCCCTGTGGTTGCCACACTCTCTCCAAAGATGTCTGAACCCGAGTATCGCTGGGAGTGGGGAACGGGGGAAGACCTTGCTTCCTTTCCGGTCCACCCCCTTACTCTTGGGGCTTCCCTGACAGCTCAGGTAAACCACCTGCTTGCAATGCAGGAGACTCGGGTTTGCTCCTCGGGTCAGGAAGATTTTCCTGAAGGGAATGGCTACTCACTCCAGTATTCTTGCCTGGAGAATCCCATGGACAGAGGATCCTGGCGGGTCCAAGGGGTCACAAAGAGTAGGACACAACTGAGTGACTAACACTTTCACTTTCCCCTCACCCTGGAAGTAGTAGCTACTCTTTTGTACCTACCACTTCAGGATCTTTTATATCCCTTTTTTTAATCCTTTTTGTAACTAACTTTTACCAGTTAACAATTCTTTATATTCTACTGTCCCTGTTTATATTTGACTTCCCTGGTGGCTCAGACAGTAAAGTGTCTGCATGTAATGCAGGAGACTTGGGTTCAATCCCTGGGTTGGGAAGATCCCCTGGAGAAGGAAATGGCAACACACTCCAGTACTCTTGCCTGGGAAATCCCATGGATGGAGGAGCCTGGTAAGCTACGGTCCATGGGGTCGCAAAGAGTTGGACACGACTGAACGATTTCACTTTCTTTCTTTCTTTCCCTGTTTAAGTTTCCCTGGTGTGGTTTCTGTCTCCCTAGAGGGTATCACCTCTCTCTGTGTCTGAGTTTACCTCCATCAGGGTTTGTACTTAAGTCTATGACCTGACTCTTTTTGGGACTTTCCTATTAATCTTCCTCCTCAGAACTACAGCTCTATGGAAGACTCATACACATAGTGACTCGCCAGATTTCCAGATCCAAGTCTGGCTGGATCTCATTTGCCATTTCTCACACTTTCATTGCTCAGCTCAATTCTTACATCCACCGCTACTAAAGCAATGCGTGCTTCTGCTCCTGCCAACAGCTGAGTTATGGGACACCTCTTTCCAGGATGTGATGTACAATCACCAGCGTCCCATCTATTATCTCTTTCCTGTCCAAATGTTTGGTAAAATATCTTCTCAGATTCTGATGTTAAAATATCACCTGGCCTTATTTCTGGTATCCTTATGATTCAGTATTTTTCTGTCTTCACTGTTCTCCAGTAAAAAGACCTGCAGTATGGAATGCTACTAAAAGTTATTTTAAACTCAAAGGACTAAAAGTGATTATTTATTACACTACAAACATTGCCATAGTTTCAAAAGCATAGAACAAAGTACTGTCATCACGCCAAGTAACTTGTTCTGATAGAACATCAGATGTAGAATGAGAATTCAAAATAAGGATGATTGACTTATCCACTTAAGTAATTTTTCCTTACTTATTTAAACAAAATTGGTCATAATCAGAAATATAAATCTATGATATGCTATGGAAACTATAATCACACAATAAATTTTAAAATTGTCTTATGATATATTTAACTAAAATAAATGTATTAGACTTTATTAACTAAAATAACTTTCTTTAGACTTTAAAATATGAAGTATCTATTTCTCAATTTATTATATAAAATGAAAGCATTAATTCTTAAAAACTAGTAAAAAAAATTGGGACCTTTTCAAATTGGGAAGTTTATTCAGGAAGTTATAGTAGAGAATAAATGAGACCATTAACCATATGTTTAGATGATACTATAGCCAACATGAAACTTAAATCATAATTAGCTGTAATGTTTGTTTAGCAATAGAGGATTTACGCACTGTTCCCCTGCTAGTGAAAGATGGCAGGCTTTATATTCTACTTCAATAAAGGCTCAAATGATGTGTGTGCTCACACCTCAGCACAGAGAAATTATCCATGACACAAAGAAAGGAAAGCTATAAATCTCAAAAATCACTGTTCATTGAGATTATAGTCATACAAGATTTTAAATAGTAGAATACATCCTCATAAATAATTGTGAGGGCTCTAGAAGTTGTTTGTAATTGTTCATAATGATGAAGTGTCTAGCTATTCGGAAATTTAGATTTGTAACAGTGGTTCAAAGTAATTAAAAAATTTCAACTTCAGTCAACATAGTATTTACTCAATGATCACTAAATGTAAAGATACAAAACATATAAATATTTAAAAAAAACTTGGCCTAGGGTCTTCGCTGGTAGTCCCGTGGTTGAGTCCGCTTTGCAATGCATGGGATGCAGGTCAGATTCCCTGGTCCAGGGAGATCCCACATGCTGTGGAATGACTAAGCCTGTGCACCACAACTGCTGAGCCTGAATTCTAGAGCCTTCGAGTGGCAACGACTTAGCTCAGGTACGGCGACTGCTGAAGCCTGTGCACCCTAGAGCCCGTGTTCCACAGGAGAAGCCACTGCAATGAGAAACCCGCATTCCGCAATGAGTGAGCAGCCCTCACTTGCTGCAACTAGAGAAAGCCTGCCCACAGCAACAAAGACCCAGCACAGCCAAAAATAGCTAAAAGAACATAAATAAGTAAAGTTATTGAAAAAACCTTACTTGGTCTGCATTCATCCATCATCTGTTGCAAAGCAAAACCTGGCAGTCATCCCTAAGCCTTTGCTTTCTTATTCCTTAAATAAATGAATTCAGCCATATCTTATTCAGTCATAAGAGTTGTAATTTAACCTGCCCTCTAAACACTAGTGGATAATTGAGGCCAAGCTGCTACGGGGCTTCCCTGGTAGCTCAGTGGTAAAGAATCCGCCTGCAATGCAGGAGTCACAGGCTACAGAGGTTCAATCCCTGGGTTGGGAAGATATCCCGGAGGAGGGCATGGCAACCCACTCCAATGTTCTTGCCTGGAGAATCCCATGGACAGAGGGGCCTTGCAGGCTACAGTTCATGGGGTCACAAAGAGTAGGACACGACTGAAACGACTTAGCACACACACACAAGCTTCTATCAACGCTCACCAACACTTTTGCAACAGCCTTATAAGCAAGCTTCTACCCTGAAGCTGTATAGATTTCTCTAAATCTGAGTCTGGTCATATCACTTACTATGGTTCACTCATGGAAAAAAATGGGGAATTTTGTGAGGAAAGGTTGTTTAAATGGCTTCAGAATCCTCTCAACTAGCTCCTGAAAACTGATATCCTGGTAAAATTTGGGGGGAATTCTTGTGGATTTTTAAAAAATTCATTCTTAATTTCCTTGTACTTTGGAGATACATTAACATTTCATTGTGTATAGGTATGAAGTTAGAGATGTTTCTAGTTTTGTTTTAGAATTTTTGGTTCTTTATCCTCCTTTTTGGAAAGTATCCTGGATAAAGCTGTATAAATGTGTACTTACTTTAATCATCTTTCCTACAAGTAAAATGTAAGATAGTGATCAATTCCTGCAACCATGGTATAGCAATAGATCTGTATCATTTTGTAATGTTGACTCTTGAAATGCCCAACTACAGAGTTCTACCAAAATAGAAATCCTTAAATGACATTATGAGATGAAATAAAGCAATTCACTCACCTTACACCCAGTGGTGATGCTGTGGTCCCAGCTATGAGGTGCACATTTAGAACATTTCTCTCCAATGGTATTGGGTGGGCAAATGCACCGACCAGTCTTTGGGTCACAGTTATTACCCAGATGGGAACAGTCACAAGCTTCACACGTGAAAGGATTAAAAAAGAAAAAAAAAGATATAAAATGTTGAGTTTTACATTTGTGGGTTTCTCTGTGATTTATGCTGTTTTATTTTCCATGCTATAGTTAAAGATCCTCGAAAGTGACAACTCACCTCGTTCATTTTTCATATCATAGTACAGTATAATTCCCCAGGAGGCGGGCACGGCAACCCACTCCAGTACTTTGGCCTGGAGAATCCCATGGACAGAGGAGCCTGGGCCATGGTCTACAGGGTCGCAAGGAGTCAGGCATGACTGAACGACTAAGCACACATGCACACGAGCACCGTATACATCAGAGTGGCCGTTCAGTAAATATATACTGAGTTTCATTAATAGTCTAAAAATGTCAAACATTTTTAGCTTTTTGATTAAGGATAAAAAGAACTGATGTATCAGATTTCCTGTTAACTGTATTCCCTTATATCTAAATACTATCAAGGTTAAATTTTTTAATATTTAAGTTCATAACTAAACATAACTATGGGCTTCCCTCATAGGTCAGTTGGTAAAGAATCTGCCTGCAATGCAGGAGATCAGAGTTCAATTCCTGAGTCAGGAAGATTCCCTGGAGAAGGAAATGGCGACCCACTCCAGTATTTTGGCCTGGAGAATTCCATGGACAGAGGAGTCCATGGAGTCACAAGAGTCGCATACAACTTAGTGATTAAACCAGCACCAAGTTCATAACTAATTTTTCCATGATCTATAGATTAATATTTCCTTCCTGTGAAGAGGGCAAACATCCTTGTCCATTACACATTCTCAAAGAATGCAAAACTAAGATCTGAAGAAAAACAAAAAGATTTGAGAAGATCTTCAAAGCCATCCAAGACAAGGAAGGCATGCCATTTATTAGCTATAGTTGACTCAGTTGCTGAGTAATTTTTACTGCACCACTTCAAATCAGAGAAGCGAAAGAAAGAAAAATGCCATCAAATGCTCAGATTCAAATAGAAGACTAATGTTATAAGAAATCTTTTAGTTAGTTACATGATGATTAAATCCTTTTAAAATACATTTAGGATATTTAAGTTCACTTCTCAAGGGATCACACTTATCATTGCTCACAGGATTTACCCTAGCTGTGAAAAATGTTTAGCACAAAACTTGACATAAATGTTAACCATTGTTTTTATTATTATTGTTGTTGTTACTGATTTTGAGCCAATGGATTTACTTTATATGTACCACTTACTAAGAAAAAATTTTTCACAATATGCTTAAATTTATGTGCTAAACAATTGGGACAGTTTGAATCATTACTTGCAAATAGAAATTAACCATTCAGTTAGGGAGTTTGAGATGGACATGTATATACACTGGTATATTTAAAACGATACTTTATGGCCATTCAGTTCAGTTCAGTTGCTCAGTCATGTTTGACTCTTTGTGACCCCATGGACTGCAGCAAGCCAAGCTTTCTTGCCCATCACCAACTCCCAAAGCTTACTCAGACTCATGTCCATCGAGTCAGGGATGCCATCCAACCATATCATTCTCTGTTGTCCCCTTCTCCTCCAGCCCTCAATCTTCCCCAGCATCAGGGTCTTTTCCAGTGAATCAGTTCTTTCCATCAGGTGGCCAAACTACTGGAGTTTCAGCTTCAGCATCAGTCCTTCCAATGAATACTCAGGACTGATTTCCTTTAGGATGGAGTGGTTGGATCTCCTTACAGTCCAAGGGACTCTCAAGAGTTTTCTTCAACACCACAGTTCAAAAGCATCAGTTCTCTGGCACTCTGCATTCTTTATTTATAGTCCGACTCTCACATCCATACATGACTACTGAAAAATCCATAGCTTTGACTAGATTGACCTTGTTGGCAATGTAATGTCTCTGCTTTTCAATACCCTCTCTAGGTTGGACATAGCTTATCTTCTAAAGAGCAAGCATCTTAAATTTCATGGCTGCAGTCACCATTTGCAGGACTTTGGAGCTCCCAAAATAAAGTCTGTCTCTTTCCATTCTCTCCCCATCTATTTGCCATGAAGTGATGAGACCGGATGCTAGGATCTTAGTTTTCCGAATGTTGAGTTTTAAGCCAACCTTTTCACTCTCCTTTTTCATTTTCATCAAGAGGCTCTTTAGTTCTTTTTCGCTTTCTGCCATAAGTGTGGTGTCATCTGCATATCTGAGGTTATTGATATTTCTCCTGGCAAGCTTGATTCCAGCTTGTGCTTCATCCAGTCCAGCATTTCACATGATATACACTGTATAAAAGTTAAATAAGCAGGGTGACAATATACAGCTTTGACATACTCCTTGTCCAATTTGGAACCAGTCTGTTGTTTCATGTCCAGTTCTAACTGTTGCTCCCTGACCTGCATATAGACTTCTTAGGAAGCAGATCAGATGGTCTGGTATTCCCATCTCTTTAAGAATTTTCCACAATTTGTTGTGATCAACACAGTCAAAGGCTTTTATGTAGTCATAAAGCAGAGGTAGATGTTTTTATGAAACTCTCTTGCTTTTTTGATGATCCAATGGAAGTTGGCAATTTGATCTCTGGTTCCTCTGCCTTTTCTAAATCCAGCTTGAACATCTGGAAGTTCACGGTTCACACACTATTGAAGCCTTACTTGGACAATTTTAGGCATTAGTTTGCTAGCGTGTGAGATGAGTGCAATTGTGTGATAGTTTGAGCATTCCTTGGCATTGCCTTTCCTTGGGGTTGGAATGAAAACTGACCTTTTCCAGTCCTATGGCCACTGCTGAGTTTTCCAAATTTGCTGACATACTGAGTGCAGCATTTTCACAGCATCATCTTTTAGGATGTGAAATAGCTCCACTGGAATTCCATCACCTCCACTAGTTTTGTTCGTAGTGATGCTTCATAAGGCCCACTTGACTACACATTCCAGGATGTCTGGCTCTAGGTGAGTGATCACACCATTATGGTTATCTCAGTCATGAAGATCTTTTTTGTACTGTTTTTCTGTATATTCTTGCCACCTCTTCTTAATATCTTCTGTTTCTGTTAGGTCCATACCATTTCTATCCTTTATTGTGCCCATCTTTGCATGAAATGTCCCTTGGTATCTCTAATTTTCTTGAAGAGATCTCTAGTCTTTCCCATTCTATTATTTTCCTCTATTTCTTTGCTTTGCTCCCTGAGGAAGACTTTCTTATCTATTCTTGCTATTCTTTGGAACTTTGCATTCAAATGGGTATATCTTTCCTTTTCTCCTATGCCTTTAGCTTCTCTTCTTTTCTCAGCTATTTGTAAGGCCTCCTCAGATAAGCATTTTGCCTTTTTGCATTTATTTTTCTTGGGGATGGTCTTGATCACTGCCTCATGTACAATGTCACGAACCTCCATCCATAGTTCTTCAGCCACTCTATCACATCTAATTCCTTGAATCTATTTGTCACTTCTTTCGTGTAATTGTAAGGGATTTGATTTTAGTCATACCTGAATGGTCTAGTGGTTTTCCCTACTTCCTTCAGTTTAAGTCTGAATTTGGCAATAAGGTGTTCATGATCTGAGCCACAGTCAGCTCCCCATCTTGTTTTTACTAACCATATAGAGCTTCCCCATTTTCAGCTGCAAAGTATATGATCTATCTGATTTCAGTATTGACCATCAGGTAAAGTCCATGTGTAGAGTCTTCTCTTGTGTTGTTGGAAGAAGGTGTTTGCTATGACCAATGAGTTCTCTTGGCAAAACTCTGTTAACCTTTGACCTGCTTCATTTTGTATTCCAAGGCCAAATTTGCCTGTTACTCCAGGTATCTCTTGACTTCATACTTTTGCATTCCAGTCCCCTATAATGAAAAGGACATCTGTTTTGGGTGTTAGTTCTAGGAGGTCTTGTAGGTCTTCATAGAACTGTTCAGCTTCAGCTTCTTCAGCACTACTGGTTGGGGCATAGACTTGGATTACTGTGATACTGAATGGTTTGCCTTGGAAATGGACAGAGATCATTCTGTCATGTTTGAGATTGCACCCATGTGCTGCATTTCAGACCCTTTTGTTAACTCTGAGGGCTACTCCATTTCTTCTAAGGGATTCTTGCCCACAGTAGTAGATGGCCATTAACTCAGTTAATTCTTATAAAACCCAAGTGAGGCAGATGCTATTATTTTCCTAATTTAATAGATGAAGTTTGCAGGGTACAGTGAGGTGAGGTCACTCAGTCAAGGTCATATAACTAATTGTTGGTGGTGTGCAGTGGTAAGTTGCCTCAGTCATATCTGACTCTTTGAGACCCTATGGACCATAGCCCATCAGACTCTTCTGTCCATGGGATTCTCCTTGCAAGAATACTGGAGTGGGTTGCCGTGGCCTCCTCCAGTCTTCCTGACCCAGGGATGGAACCCACATCTCTAAAGTAGGAGAGCCACTAAACAAATCCAGGCTCTTTGGTGAGAGTCATGTTTTCAAACATAATGCTACCCTGCCTGTTTTATGCTTTTTAAAAAAATTTTTTCTATTCTGCTTCTCTGGCTTAGAAAGCAACCAAGTTTGCATTTCTAAAATGTTATCACCATTTCATCATTTTAAAATAATGTTTTTGATATTTATAATTTCTGGCAGTGGATATATTTTAATTTGTAGCACTTTTTCTTCAATTAAGTAAAAATGCTAGTGAGAGTTGTATTTATAAAGAATAGAGTATATTTTAAAATGCAGCCTTATACACTTTTTAGTAAATACAGATATTTTCTTAGAGATTATACATAGATTCTGAGAAGATCTACAATAATAATATTCAGAGTAACTTATAACGGCTTAATTTATGATAAAAACTGTTCATCAGAAGTGGTTGAGAATATCTTAAAGCTATTGGTTTTTAATATTCTTCCCACCCCTAACACAATTTGCTTCAGTAGTCAATAATCATGTCTTAAAATCTTGCCATGTATTTACCGTGTTCTGAAAGTATACGAGTATCATCAATGTTGTACTACTGAGTTTAGTAAACAAGACTAATACTCAACCAAGTGACTGTTGGAACAGAGGTCGATTCCAGCTTAATAGCATAAAATCAAGGCAAATGCTCAAACTTTACTTTCATCTGTAGTGTCAATTCCTATTTTCTTAATTCAGGATCTGTAGGAAGGCTGTGGCTGAACATATGAGGACCCTGCTTGAGGCAGCCACAGTTAGCAACTCCAGCTTTCATTTTCTCTGGAGCTAACAAACATCTACAGCCAATCTATTTCTCTCTCAGAACATCACAGTTTTCAAGGCACCTGAAAGTGGATGAAAATATATATATATATTTTTTAACAATACCAGAAAAAGATACTAACTTCTCTGATCATTGTACCAATTTTGCAACAGGAAAAGGGAAAGTTGAACTGTATTAGCTTGGGAGTAAAGTTTAAACTAAGATAACACTGGCACCAGAAAAATTGAGCATCTGACTTTCAAGCTGCAGTAGCCTTTGAGTGACTGGCTGAACAGAGGTCACAGTTAGGGAGGGAGACAGCAGAACTGGGATCTACTGGTGGATTTTTATTGCAGGCACAGCTATTTATAGGGCAGTGTTTCAAATTACAATGTATTTCCTTTAACTTATTAAAAACATATGTAAAGCATTAGGTTAGCATTTTTTTATATTATATGTTTGCCTGCTGTCAAGGTGTATTTCCTTTAATCTCCGGGAATCCCGTAGAACAAACTGCTACAGACACCTAAATACCAAAACCAGGTAATGAATGCATTGAGCTTAGTCTCATTTACAGACCTGTGCATCCGCCTTCTTGGAAGTTGAAATAGCCGTGGGCACAGCGATCACATTTCTTTCCTGTTACTCCCGGCTGGCACCAACATTGACCACTCTCTTCACAGTCAAATGATTTGGACCCAAAGGAATTGCAGTTGCAGGGGACGCACCCTCTTGTCGATTGGAGGCCAAAGGTCTCAGGCTGGCATAGAAGTGGAATGAGAAAAATTCAATTTAAATCAATTAATTCACAATGACACTAGATGCACTGTAAGATCAGGTGGGAAAAGAGGAGCCTGTTGGCTATAAAGGTTCTCCAGTGATGTTATGAGAACTGGACTGTCATTTAACCTGGTGGACTTTTTCTACGATGCCCAAGAGAAAAGTGCAATTACTCTGAAATTTCATTGAGATTATTGGTGGAACTAGGGTGCTCTCATTCAGCCTGTGATATTTTCACCAGCCTTTCCCTATGTGTCTTAAGATTCTAATGGCAATGTGGAAATAAGTGAGGATGGCAATTCTATTTAAAGAAAATTTTGGTTTCATTTCTAATAATTGGAATTGGTTATTTTCAGATATTTTTAAGTCCTTTTACTTGATAAAAAAGCTTTCAATATTATTGGACAGCAGCCTAAAGTTAAAATAAATCTTTTTCCTCTTATATTGGGTCTAATTTTTGTCATATATCCATGAATACTTCTAATCATCATTACATTATAAATGTAACTCTTAGGTTATGCCTATACTGACAAAAAAATTGGTGTAACTAACATCTAGTTGCTTGGGTTTCATCCTAACAATCAAAGTTGATTTGTGAGAACACATATCAAAGCTCCAAATTAGGTAGATGAAGGGAAACTTTCATCTCTGATGAGTTATTCATATGCATATCTCTTATCTATTTGTAACAAATGACCTTCCATGGTCCAGCATTACTAGCTTTGGCTGACTTTCTGGAAATGCATGTTATCAGACCTAGAATGACTAGAAAATGCTGATGGATTAAAAATCATTCCTACCAGAAAAGTGAAAAAGCACATATCTTACTTAAAGTATGTCAGGGCTGTCTTTTAAGTAGAAGTTTGTCACATTATTATGATATTTTAATCTGGAAAATTAGTCTCAGTAATTACTTCTTTGTAAAACTAATTCTTATTTTGGAAAATTAGACTTAATAATTACTTTTTGGTAAAAATAAATCTAGCTATTTAATGTGAACCACCCAAAGAGACATGATTAAGCCTCATTATGTATTTTTGCCATTATTGTTAACAATATTAAAAATAAGTCCTATAAAACAAAATCATAGTGAAAGTTAGTCTCTTAAAATGACTGTTGCTAAGAATAGTTTTCTTTTTAAATCTAAAATGGGTTGATCATGGTTGATAATCATTTTAATCTTTACATTTGTTCTTGTCTTTATTTTTAGTTCTTTATTTGTTTTCATAAAATAAATAGCTTTTTATTTTATTTTAGTTCTTGACTTTATTTTTAGTTCTAATTCAGATTCACTGTATAATTAAAGAAATTGTGTGACACTTGTAACAAATGACCTAATACTTGATTCTGAAATTAATTATAAGAAAGAAAACATAATATTTTTATTCATAAAAAGCAATTTAGTGTACAATTCTAAATACAGGCCTAGAGAAATAGTCAGAAACTGAGAAAATGCATGCATGCTTATTACAGTATTATTTATTATAATAATGAGCAACTGTAGAGGTACTTAAATGTTCAATGTTAGAGAAAAAGCTGAATAAATTAAATTATGAGGCATTCATGTTATGAAATATATAAAATCATTTAAAATCCTGTTTTGAAGCAGTTTTAATGATATGAATATGGGTAGAATATAGCATTAAGTAAAATTTCAAAAAGCAGAATCCAAAACTACATATACACTATGATTTTAATTACATACCCACAAAGGCACACATACCACTCAGACACAAACAAATAGAAAGTTATATACATAGAAAAAAAGACTAGAGCATTACATAGTAAAACTTTTTAAAAAATGTAATATTTTGCATTTGTTTTTATTTCCTAAATTTTCTTGACTTAGAATGTACATTGCAGAGACAGTACTTTACCTTCATCTTTACCTCCTAAGTTTGCTTTACTTAGCATATCTATCTATATCTATACAAATATCTTTAGTGGATAGACCAATAAAATAGTAAACTTTCAAATTATTACTTACTTAAAAAATTCCAAAGTTGATTGTGTAAAGAAATATATGAGAAGTAATGTCTTCATCATACTTTTCTAATATTTACCTAGTATAGTTTTAAAACCTGAAAGTCAAAGTGGCTCAGTCATTTCAGACTCTTTGTGGCCCCATGGACTATACAGCCCAAGGAATTCTCCAGGCCAACATACTGGAGTGGGTAGCCTTTCCCTTCTCCAGGGGATCTTCCCAACCCAGGGATCAAACCCAGGTCTCCTGCATTGCAGGCGGATTCTTTACCAGCTGAGCCACAAGGAAAGCCCAAGAAAACTGGGGTGGGTAGCCTATCCATTCTCCGGGGGATCTTCCTGACCCAGGAATCGAACTGGGGTCTCCTGCATTGTGGGCAGATTCTTTACCAGCTGAGTTACAGGTATACCAAACAAATATTACCAAATTTCAGTAATAAAATTTTAATAAATTGTTCAAAAATCTATTTCACAGTCCAGGGAAAATGCTGTAGTAAACAAATTTTAAAGAACATTCTTAGTAATTGAGATTAATGAGGGAAAACATACAGAGAAGCGAGTGCCTGCCTAGTCTCAGTGGTAAGTTTGATGAGCTCATATAATTTATTCTCATTTGGGATAATAATAAAAACTAGCACTTACATATTGTTCTTGCCATGTGCCAAGCAACACTTCTAAAGCCCTTTACAAATATGAACTCATTTAAATTCTCAAGACAATCCTGAAAGATAGCTATTATGATCTACTTCTTAGAGTGGTGAAACTGAGGCACAGAAGGGTCAAGTAAAAGCAGCTAGCCAGTTGTGGAGTCAGGATTCCAAATCAGCCAGGCTGGCTTCAGAGTCTGTGTTCTTAGCTGTCACATACACTGTCTCAGAGGAAAAGTGGTCTCAGGACAAAACACCACTCCATACATCAGTGCTGTAGGATATGTAGGAAGAGGGCACGGATAAGGGCTCATAATTCTGCTAAATTTATGTTCTGGAGACATTTTTGCATGCTCACGCTCAGTCATGTCTGACTCTTTGCAGCCCCATGGACTGCAGCCCACTAGGGTGCTCTGTCCATGGAACTTTTCAGGCAAAAATATTGGAGTCAGTTGCGAGCTCCTCCTCCAGGGAGTCTTCCTGACTCAGGGGCTGAACCCACATCTCCTGAGTCTCCTGTATTGGCAGGAGGATTCTTTACTACTTGAGCCACATGGGAAAGCCCATTTTGGAGACATAGTGATCAGTTATTGTCCCTTTCTTTTACTCTAAATGTATGCATTTATTTCTTGAAAAAACATAATCTCTTTTAAAGATTTCTCCGCTTAATAACAATAGTAATAATAACAGTAACACTAACTATCATTACTAAAAACTCTTCCAATGTGTGTTTTATACACTCCTATCACAACAACCTGGAGACAGCCATAGACGTGCCTGGACAGACCTTCCTGCAAGAGAGCCTGCAGTGGGAATGTCACTCATTGACAAGCCTCAGCTTCCATTCTCTTGAATCTAGTGAAGGAGCTCATACCAAGTCATGCTCCTCCTAGTCAGTTACTGGTACACTGAAGTACTAGAATCTTCCTGCCCCAGCCAAGATTCCTCCAATGGGTAAATTTTGCTTGGGCACTTCCAACTGGCCTGGCCAAGAATCTGAGATTTGGGCAGAATGCATTCAGTGAATCTTTTCTATCCATATTTTTTTCCCCTCTCTCCTTCCACATGGGCAGACCCACATTTCAGCAGAAGTCTCCCTGCACATGATGCTCCATCCCCATCACCCTTCACTGGAGCCTCCTCCAGTAAATCTCTTGACATTTGCTCCTTGAAGGATCTGAGCCAACATACAAACTCTATGATGTAGGTCCTACTACAGATGAAGAAGCTGAATTACACAAAGATCTAAGAAATAGTTTTACGGTGGACCAGAAGTGTTGGAGTTGGGATTTGACCTCAGACAGTCTGATATCAAAACTAGTTATTTTATTTTATTTTTTTAAAACTAGTTATTTTAAAATGTCAATAAAGAGGCAAGAAATAAAACTATAAATTTGTTCTTCTGCCTTCCTCCCTCATCTTCCCCCCTTTCCCATCCCCCTTCCTCCTTCTTTTACCTCTTCTTTTCCTACTCCTTCTCCATCTCCTCCTATTCCCTACCCTCAGTTCTCACATAAGCTCTGATTCTCCACTGACAGATCCTGTCTCCTGGTACTCAGCATCTTGGCCTCGGCCCTATTCCTCTCTTCCTCTCTCTCCCTTCCCAAGTTCCTTCCTTCCACCATTTGTTTTGTCTTGCCCCATGAGAAGGGGGATCAAACTTTTATAGTAGAAGATACGCTGCCTTCTTTTGTGCATGTTGTAGATTTCCAGTGTGTGAAAATGTGTGTCTTGTGTTTGCCATATACATGGACAAAATTCTAATGTGGTAATGTAACAGTCACTAATGATGATGAAAGGTCAGTCAAAGGTCAGATCAGTGGGCTGGACTTTCTCAGGCAAGTCACTTTCTGTGTTTTCTACGTATCAATGATCACTTGAAACTTTTATGAACCTATGAACTTGAACGGGATTTAAAAAACGTTATCAGTAGCTATTTTTTAAAGGCAAGACTTCAATCAGGAATTGCCAAGTTTTCGCATCTGCAGTTCACACACTTAGCAACCACTATTTGGTAAAACAGCACCAGGACAGGTCAGCAGTAGCACATGGAACACAGCATGCCGAGGCAAGAGCCATGCAGCACCTCTCGAATTACCGGAGCCGCAGGCCGGTAGGCTCCCCGAGGGCATCCGCTGGAGCTGCTGGCGCCCCACCTCTGGGGAGACCCCAGCACCCACTGCGCTCTCTGTGGGTGTTCCTCCTGTCGCTGCACCTGCCTGCTGAGGTTGCAGCGTTTCCCTACGAAGCCTGATTTACAGACACATCTTCCTGTGATATCGCACCGCGGGGTCACAGAGCCCATGGGACTGCATCCACAGGACACACAGAATCGCTTCTTTGGGTCCCACCACATACTGGGCTTTAAAAGCCAACGGAAAATAAAAACACAGAAGAGAGCATACACGTTATTCAAGAGATAGAAGCAAATAATATTTTTAAACCTCCTACAGAATGGCCAATCTGGCATCTGAGAAGTGCTTGGTTCTCCTTAACAGTGTCTATCATGAGAAATTACCTATTTATGTGAAAGAAATAGTGCAAATCCATGTACTCTCATGGAGGAATCTCAAGGTGCTCGGCATACTGAAGGCAGGGTAATGTACCCAGGAAAAGAAAGCAACATGTTTTGATTTTTGTTTCATTTTAGCAAAATGGTATCCAAAAAATCCTTTGATTTGCTTCTATATGGAAAAATTTTGTTGAGTAGAATGCTCACTGGAACTTTAAATGATGGAACTAGAACAAAGTGCTTGATAAAAGCAAAAGGTATGACATTTTTTTCTCCTGCCAAAAACATAAAGGCAAAGGAAAAAGTATGTGAGTCACCA
This sequence comes from Dama dama, assembly GCF_033118175.1. NCBI lineage: Eukaryota > Metazoa > Chordata > Mammalia > Artiodactyla > Cervidae > Dama > Dama dama. The sequence goes on along the minus strand of NC_083706.1, from coordinate 22,913,979 downwards.
TAGACAGGGATTAAGCTTGTATGTGTTTTCAGAAACGTCTAAATTAGAGTAAATACTACATAAGTTCACTACCAAGGAAATGTGTCAATAGGTTGAGGGTCAAATGCTATTGTATGGCAAATGTTGTTCTATTTTTTTTTTTTTAATTTCAGTGATCACAGTAATTTTACATGTAGAGTGAGATATTCCTGAACTTGTCTTTTAATATACTCAGGCATAGGTCATTTCTGAAAGCCAATGAAAAGTCTGATGGAAGAAGTAATTCACTGGTCAGCTCCGACTTCTTACCTTACATTCATCACACCGCCGCCCCTGCACGTTAGGTTTGCATTCACACTGTCCCGTCTGAGGATGGCAGATCTCAGAGAAGGAGCCGTTGGCATTACAGTGACAAGCTGCAAAGAGAGGAGAGATCTGTGCTTGGGAAATGTATTCTAATAGTCTTCATAGGCTTATTAAATAATGGTCACAAAGTTTTAGAATAGAATGCTTTCTGATTGCTAAGTGTTCGGTTAGGCATTATATCATCTGATCTTTACAACAACCCTATAAGCTCTAGAGATGAATTATGAAAACAACAGCACAGTTCCTGGCACACCATATGTTGTATAAATATTATTGTCACCTTTATTTTTCCAGTTGTAAGAATTAAGACACTGAAATTAAAAGTCGGACAAGACCACATGATTAGTAGGTGATCTAGCAGATTTCAGGTAAAAATGTTCTTTCCATCACTCCTTCAGCTGTTTTGCCTCCTCATAGATGCATTTGGGTAACACAGAAAATACTGTAATCTCCATATAAGTAACACTGATTCTAGAGCATACTGATTCTAGAGCTGAAATAATTTTGAGAAATTATCAAAATTAATAGCACCCATGGAATAATATTAATGCTACCATTAATGAAGCAACATTATTATTTCCAAATGATTATTTACTATATGCCAGTCTTTGTGTTAATTTAAAAAAATGAGTTTAAGATGAAATATAAAATAAATATATAAATCTGAAAAACATTCAAGATTAGAAAAGTATATAAGGCAGAAGAACTAAGTAGACATGTTTCCAAAGAGGACATCAAAGTGACAGACAGGCCATGAAAAGATGCTCAACATCACTAATCACTAGGGAATTGTAAATCAAAACCACAGTGAGCTACCTTACATCTGCTAAAATGGCTGCTATCAGGAAGACAAGAGACAGTGAGTGTTGGTGAGAATGTGGTGAAAAAGGGAGCCCTTATACACCACTGGGGGGAACGTAAATGGGTCCAACCACTATGGAAGACAATACAGATGTTCTTCAAAAAATTCAAAATAGAACTCCTATACACATTCCAGTGATCTCATTTCAGGATGTATACATAAAGGAAATGTAAACGGCATCTTGAACAGACAGATGCACGTTCATGTTTATTGCAGCATTATTCACAATAGCCAAGAAATGGAAACAACCTAAATGCTCATCAATAGGTAAGTGGATAAAAAGATGTGGTGTATACACAATGGAGGGATTCCCAGGTGGCTCAGTGGTAAAGAATCCACCAGCCAATTCAGGAGACGTAGGTACAATCCCTGAGTCGGGAAGATACCCTGGAGAAGGAAAAGGCAATCCACTTTAGCAGTCTAGCCTGGAAGAAATCTCATGGACAGAGAAGCCTGGCGGGCTATAGTTCAAAGAATCACAAGAGTCAGATGTGACCGAATGACAAAGCATGTGCATGCACACCCATGTGTACATGTACACACACACACATACACACACACAGAGGAATATTATTCAGCCATGAAAAAGGAGGCTATCCTGCTATTTGGATAAGCCTTGAGCATATTAATCTAAGTGAGATAAGTCAGAAAGAGAAAGATAAGTATTATATGATATCACTTATATGTGGAACCTAAATAAGTCAAACTCATAAAAAACAGCATGAAATGATGGTTACCATTGGATGGGGGGTGGGTAGAGGGGTAAAATTGATGTTAGGGCTACAAACTTGCAACAAGTAATAAATAACATATAGTGATCTAATGCACAGCTATAATGAACATAGACAAAAATATTGTACTATAATTATGTAACAGGGTAAATATTGCTACAATGGCAACCACATTACAATGTATAAATTTATCAAAAAGGTTGTACACCTTAAATTTATGAAAACACATTGAATAAAATGTATAGAAGACCAAGTTTTTTCAAAAGTATTAGCAGTACAGCATTACAATTTTTAAAAATCATATTTGTTTTATAACTTATATACTATCTCCAACAATAGAAAATGTATTTGATTTCACTAATCTTTTATCATTTTCTGTTATGGAGTTGTCTGACGTTATTCTGAAACATATAATAAATCAGTCTAAAAATTAAGAGGCTTTTTCACAAATAGAATAGCAATTAATGGTTCACTCTGTACTCTGCAAGTGTATTTTTATCAGTACATATAATTGCACTGATCCCAGAATAAAAATGTGAGTGGGAGATGACACAGGCATATAGATTATTCATAGATAGTTTTGGTAAATTTTGTACAATATTTCTTATCTCTGAATACGTCAATTTGAGTATAATTTATAAATACATTATAAATAGCTACTCTATCAGCCTATGCTATTTTTCTATTCCTCTGACTGGAGGTGCTACTTAGTTTTACTGCTTTCTTAAAAATTGCTTGATTATTCTTCCAGTAGCTTGGCCTTCAGTGTCTGCGAACCTGATTCTAGCTGGGTGGCCATTAAAAAACTGTCTCCAGCCAGTTATCTTCCTCAGGCAGTAGCCTCAGATAGTCTATGGCTTCCCTGGTGGCTCAGATGGTACAGAATTGGCCTGAAATGCAGGAGACCTTGGCTCAATCCCTGGGCTTGGAAGATCCCCTGGAGGAGGCCATGGCAACCCACTCCAGTGTTCTTGCCTGGAGAATCCCCATGGGCAGAGGAGCCAGGCGGGCTACAGTCCACGGGGTCACAAAGAGTCAGACACGACTGGGTAACTAAGCGCAGTACAGTGTATAGCTGGCATGTGAGAAGAGCCTGAAGGATATGTTTTCTTTAAAGATCCATGTCATTTGACTACTAGAATTATTATACAAAGAAAGAAAGATGAAATTGCTCAGTTGTGTCCAACTCTGTGACTCCATGGACTGTAGCCCCCCAGGCTCCCCTGCCCATGGGGATTCTTGAGGCAAGAATACTGGAGTGGGTTGCCATGCCCTCCTCCAGGGGATCTTCCTGACCCAGGGATCAAACTCCAGTCTCCTGTATTGCAGGCAGATTCTTTACTGTCTGAGCTACCAGGGTAATTCCGAGAATTATTACATATACTTCTAATTTCTTTACATGTTTCATATATATATATATATATATATATATAAATTTAAAAAATCAAATACCTTATAATTTAAAAGTCACTTTTTTATTAGAGTGGGGAACACTTAATGATTAAATTTACTATAAAGTCATTTTAAAAATAAAGCAATAAAGCCGGTGCTCTGGGACAACCTAGGGGCATAGGGTGGGGAGGTTCAGGATGGGGGGGGCACATGCATACCTGTGGCTAATTCACACTGATGAATGGCAAAAACCACAATACTGTAAAGTAATTATCCTCCAATTAAAATAATTTTAAAAAATAAAGCAATGAAGAATTTTAGTGCAATTTTTAAATAAAATGTATGACACAAACAACATGTAAATTTAAAGGGCAAATTGGTAGAGGTGTACTTTTTAACAGATGCAGAGGCAACTAAAATAATAGTTTATTATGAATTTTCTTTTTGTAAAGGTTTGCTAATTATGCACAGAGGAGCTATTATTTCTATGAGTAGTCATAAAATAGATAATAAATAAGTTTCTGATATTTTTATATGCTAAAGAGCATTAAAACATAATCATGTCTATACTTCATGGCAAGTGATAAAAAAATTGGTGATGATTCAAAAATGGTTTTATACTATATTATTTTATGTGTTCTTAAGACTTCATGCTGCAGATTCTGAATTCACCACAATAAAGAGTGGAACTGTCTCTTCAACTTTATAGAAGGGGTTATTGGAAGATAGAAAATGAGGTCATTCAGTGAAGAACACAGCTCTAGAATTGGTGAGCCATAAATATTCACAACTATTGTCAGCATCTCTACAAAGGAGCCAACAGGTGAGAATACCCCAGGCAGCTCACTAGACAGTTTCATGTGTTAGATCCTTTAATTTCCATAGAAACTTAGAGTGCTTTATGTAAATGAGGAAACTGAATCTCAGCGAGCTCAAATGTCTTGTGCAGAGTCACACTGGTAGAAAGTATAGATCCTAGACGATATGCTTGAACTGGAGACTTTCTTGAGCTCCTTATGATTTTACACAGATGCCACAAACCCAGTGTTTAAAGGTGCTTCTGAGCCTGTTGGAAATTCTGCTGAAAAAACTTGACAATTTACAGGTGATATTAATAGCTGTTGACTATTCCAGAGAGTGGTTTGTTTTTGATTCAACAAATTGTCATGTTTAAATGACAAAATGATGGCACTCATCTTCCAAACCTGTGAGGAGAAAGACACGTTTCTTCTTGAAGTGGGGAACCCTAGCAGGTCATTGTTATTTATAGCAGAGATGCTAACAGGCACAACATTGCCAGTGGTTTCTGTAAAGTTGCAGGTCCTGGGACCCAACTGAATGGCTAGAAGGATCCCTTCTTATATAATGAAGTCAGCAGAAGTGAATTGTTAAGCTGGTATCATAACTTGCTCTTCCTGAGGATTATCACAGTACGTGAAGTTGATTATGGCAGTGTCCGGCACTAAGCTGTTCTAACAAGGATGCTCCTTCCGTTTGACTCTCCACAATGAGATCTCTCTTGCATGTTACCACTAATATTCTATGCAATACCAAAGAATATAGTTGAGAAATTCAAGACGAGGGTAGGAATGTACTGACTAACATGAATAAAGTCCTACAATAGCTAATTTTGTGGAAGTAAAATACAGAAATGGCATTCTATGAGTAGTCTTGAGCTGATGGTTAATCACTCAACAATTACAAATGCTGGTGTGTAAGAATATTGGCAGAATATCTCACCTATTGTGAAACACAAGAATGTAAAGTTTACATATGAAAGCATAATAGATTAAAACCTACTGACAGATACTAATGAAATAATATGGGCAAATCAATGTATGTCAAGAAAATGATTAGACTTGAGATAAATAATAAGGATAAATAGGGCCTAATTTTCAAATTCTTCTTTCCTGTCATAGACAAAAATTTACTTGAAAATCTTTATTCCATGTGTAGACAGAAATATGTGTATCATTTGAAAAACAATGATACTTCAACAACGCAGCAACTTTGAGAGGATTTAATCTATTGGTACAAAGGAAATGTATTAGAATATTCAGACTCTGTGTATAGGCTGGAAATCTATCTTACATGTATTACAGGTAATTTCCTACTCTCCAATCCCCACTCAAGAACTCATCAGCTACTTTGAGGTGCAATGCATCAATTCTGTCAGGGGCATCAATAGTTCACGACTTACGCTGACAGTTCTTTGCATTAACCGCATCTCCAAAATATCCATCAGCGCAGAGCTCACAGTACTGGCCTGTTGTACCCGGCTTACATATCAGACAGGAGCCAGACAAGCTGTCACAGCTGCCAGGAATGGAGAAGTCAAGGTTGTCATTGCATTGGCATGGCTGACACGATCCTCCAGGTACAGAAGGTTGTCCAAAATAGCCTTCCGCACACCTACGGCGAAACATTTCATCAGTGAGTATTTGGGAGGAACCCATAAAACCCACTGGGGGCAATGTTTATGTATTTTTTTATTCTATTTCTCTCCCAGGATATGTTTTCCCTTTAAGTGCTCCTTTTCTCAAATGCAAGGTGATTAAAAGAATGCTTTCTCTGTTACTGCAGTGTAGATACTGCCAGTTTCACTAGTAATTAGATTTCAGCCAGAGGAAAAAAAAAAAACAAACCTGTCACTGGCACTGAAGATGAGACCAAAGCATGATAAGAAATCTGCTGCTGGCACTCCGGAGGGAGCCAGGCCCACGCTGGAGAGCCTTTGTAGTACAACACATCATATGTATCTACTCCAATTGGTTGTTTTCCGTACAAATATGTAAGGTTCACGTTTTTTTTGTTGTTGTTGCAGCAAGAGCTTGTTATAAGGAAACAGGCTCACAAGGAAGTACAGTAGTGAGAATTCAGAATGTATTAAGTAGAAAATTGAAAGAGTCTCATTATTTGTATGGGGGCTGTGTCTCTGCATAGGCTTTTATATATTTGCATGTCCATACAGAAGCAGATTTCCACTGAAGAGTCTACCAAGGAGAAGCAGGCATGCTGCATATCACGGTAAAATGCCATAACGTGAGGCTTAATTGTGCCCACATCTCCCATTAGCAGACTCTAGTTCTTTTTTTTTTTAAAGGACTAAATACTACTTTATATATTATTGGAAAAATAAAAATTCATATTATTTAGGAGGCATGGGAGAGATTGTTTTAAATTTTGTATCAGATTTCCCTTTAACCATGTGTTCTGTTTTAAAATGTTACTTAACGTTACAGATGCACCTTTTATGCTGCTGCTGCTGCTGCTGCTAAATCACTTCAGTTGTGTCCTGCTCTGTGCGACCCCATAGACGGCAGCCCAACACCTTTCACAGGAAGCACTTATTTGTAATCTACTCTGTCTTCTCTTTCAGTTACATTTGCTCATGCTGCATATTAAGCTTTACTTGCCAAAGGAGACATGAAACAACGCATCTGAACTTTTGTGGTCAAGCTAGCTCTGTTATCTGTGCCATCTTAGCAAAACAGAAAGTCCTTTACAGCGAGGGTCAAAATTGAAGGGGAATAAAAACAACGTGGGAGAATATATTTCAATAATACACTGTGTTTATGCTCACTTACTTACAGATATAAAAGTCACTGTGTACAGAAAAATGCTCTCTACTATAGAGACAGAAATGGTTTAAATCCAGTACATCATATAAGGACACTTTAATAATATGATTATGGGGGAAAGTTATTAATTTTGTAAGTAAGATACATTGATTATTCAAAGTTTTCTAGAAAATTTACAAGTGCCATAATAAGCTTGTAGAATTAAACATTTATCATAATTTTTAATGATTACTAGTTTTAACAAAATATTTTATGAATTGTGAAAGTCATGATATAAATATTGCTTGGAAGAATACTGCCACCTCCAAATACAATTGCTTATTAATTCTCTATTGTAAAATATGAACTAATATTTCAGTGCATAAAATCCACCACCCCCAATCCCTCAAGGAGTGGTATTCAGTAAAGATAACAAGAAAATCCTTTTAAATTTTAACCCAATTCTTCTTGCCTTACTTGATATTCAGAGCTCATGATCACATCCACATATATTCACATCTCATTTTGTTTACCATTAAGAGAGTGACTTTGCTCCACTAGAATAGCAATATACAATGATCATTATCACAGACAACAAAACCCCATTATTTTCAGCTCACTTTTCTGACTTGCTGCCCTCAGGAGAGATGGCATTATATAACAAGATCTGGAAATTTTTTTAAACAGACACCAATTAATCAGTCTGAAATTGTCCCACAACAATAATTTAAAAAACCAACTCAATCTACAAGAAAATAACTACAATTAAATAGAATCACTGAAGAAACATCCGTCTTTTTGTTGTAGGACATGTAAGGAGACTTACTGAATATACATGATACATCATTTCATATGCCACTTCACTAAAAGTGAGCATTCAGATTTTATTACGCATGTGTGTGTGTGTGTGTGTGTGTGTGCATTTTTATACAGAGAATAGTATTCTTAAGAGATTTACAGAAATGTTTCAATAGCAATTAAAAAGTAGAGCCAGGGTGATCAGCATTTAGCTCACTTTTTTTTTTCCCTCCATGTTCTTTTTAATTCCTCTTGATGCTCTGACAGTCATCCTTTCTTGACCATCAAAACACTGTCTCCTTGATTTTCTGTATTTTCTCCTCTTGTCCAGACAATAAAAGCCTAGAATCTCAGCAAAGTGCCATGATGAATGCCCAGTTCCTTCACCCCTGGTTCTCTTCATTTACTTTTGTTTGAAACATTCCCTAGTCAGAGGAAGGCAGTAATCTCTCAAAATACGAGTGCTCTGGCCCCAAGCAGAAGTTTCTGAAAACTATAACTAGTGCCTTACATGTGACAGACCATTGGTTCACATTTTGTCATGTTTTGTTTTGCCATGCTCTTGGTCTCGATTTTTCTCCATTCCCTCAATTCAAGCAGCAAGGCCGCGTGGGCTGCATGACCAAGTAAAGAGATCTGATGGAAAGGAAAGCAGAAATACCGGAACCTTCTGGACTTTGGCTTTAAAAAATCACCATTTCTATGAATGTGGCAACTCTTTCTGCAGTGCACACCCAAACAGGAAAGGGATGGAGTTAGAAAGGCAAATGGAGGAGAAATGATGAGAGCAGAAATGTTGGTGGGTCCCAGTGTAGAGAGTAAATAGCACTATGTGTCCTGTGATCCCACAAGTGACAGGAAAGTAGTGGAGAGAGTTACTGGACCTGGGGGAAGAGGTGATCAGGTGGACAGTAAACAGAAAGAGGTCAGCAGAAATGCACTTGGATGAATTACTCAGGACAGACTGACTCCACTATGTGTCCATTGCCCAAAAGCCAGCCCCTCCGCCCCTCTCTCTCTCTCACACACACACACACTCAAGCATTCAAGCCTCTTGGTACTAAGTAAGCTTGTTAGACTTTGGTTCTAACCAAATCTAGAGGTGGAAAGTAGGACAGAAGGGAAAAAAACGTTAAAATAAATTTTTGAAATTTGAACATGTGACATATAACATTGGGTTTATGTCCAAAGGATACTTGACTAAGATTATATGTCCAAGCCCTCACAGCTCTTACATACGAAGAACTTGATCTCAAAGTAGAAATTAAACTGAGATAAAAATATAAAGTTATAATTTCCATCTATCTGAGCTATAGTCTGAGATGCATTCTAGCTATATAATAAAACTAGGGGATTTATGGACACCTAAGATTAGAAAATACTGAGTTAAACAAACTGAAGAGATGTTTTTCACTCTAGGACTGGTCAGAACTTTTGACAAGTTAATAGATGCTTCCCAGACTTCCATGATCATAGAACTCTATTCCAAGAACATCTATAGCTTGTGAAACACAGTTTTTCAACGCTGATTTTTTGTAAATGATGTGCATAACTGATTACTCTAATCACTCCCAGAATAGTTTTGATTACAAAATTTTCAGTGCAACTCACATCTCTTTCATTCCCTGACCCTTATTCTTTTTCACATCTACTTCAGCCAGCACACCTGCCAAAATGTTTCTAATATTTTGGATCCCCCAGTGGCTCAGAGGTAAAAAGAATCCACCTGTCAATACAGGACACACAGGTTTGATCCCTAAGTCCCCTGGGTCAGGAAGATCCCCTGGAGTAGGAATTGGCAACACACTCTAGTATTCTTGCCAGAAAAATCTCCATGGACAGAGGAGCTTGGTGGGCTCCAGTCCATGGGTCACAAAGAGTCGGATACGACTGAGCATGCAATGCACACAAATGTACTTTTTGGCTCATACAGAGAAATGATAGACTAAATATTCCTGGGAAGCCCTAATCCAAATTTTGGCTAGAAAAATATAACATCACATATTTCATATAATAATAGTTTAAGATTATATTTGAAACACTTGAGTTAGAGGCAAGATATGCCACATGATAAGCAGTCTATGCATGTTTCTACCTTCTTTTGAATCAAATTAATAGACTTTAAAAAGGAAATCATCCTTTCTTTCAAGCATCTCTTTCCTAGGTGAATTTTATTATTCAGACTAGAATGTTCTCCCGAATACATTCAACTATTCTCACTCACATTAAAAATGGGAGCTGCTTGAGGGCAAGGATGATAGGATACATCTGCTTATAGCCTATGTTTAATTTAGCCCTGTGCTCAGTACATAATCGCTGATAAACAAATGTTTATTAAATAAAATGTAGGAGTTTAAATTGTAGGTGGCTCAGAAACCAGTGTCTAACGTGTAGAAAATATATATTATGGAGCAGAGCAGTACAAATACATCAGAGACTAAGCCCACCTAGATTAGTGGATCAAATGGCCTTGTATGACAGCAAAGCTGTCATTTTCCAGTTGCTAAAAAAAAGAAGAAGGTTGCCTATAGTGAGCCAGAGGGGTCAGGCACTGGACGTAGACTGTCCAGGCAAGGATACGCTCTGCTATCACAGTAAGTAACATGCACGTCCCCTCCTTTTAAAAAAATAAGCACAATCAAAGACTTCCAGTTTCTCGATTAGAATTGAGTCCTCTTTACTTCAGCCCTGTTCCTCCATTACGAATTTACAAATGCTGCCATACTCACAAATAGGATTTGCTGCTGCTCAGAGCTATCATGGGCGCCTTGTCCACAGACTGCTAGCTGCTGGCTAAATTCTCTCTGGGTGATTGGCCCTTGCTTCATTAACTTTATGCAGTCTGGTTGAAACAGGCCTGCTGGCTGCCAAGAGGACAGGAAAGGACAGGCAGGAACAGCCTTCTGCGGCGTTCACTGTGGTGATGCTGGGTGAAAGCTGGTCATTCCCTCTGCCCCCCCTCTACTCCCACCCACGCCTACTCTCTAGTAACAGGAGCAGAAGGAACTGTTCAATGCTACAATCAGAGAGTTGTCAACGATATCATGAGAGAACTTTGTTCCATTTTCAGTGAGCCTGAAATACGGAAGAATCTTTTCCTCGGAAAGATTTTAGAAGAAAAAATAATCACACAAGTTACATCAAATAATATCCTGGCTCCAATGCAAAACAACCAAGTAAAATCAACAGGAATTAAAACACTGACTTAGAAACAATTAGATGGGCATATAAATCATGATAATAAATTACATTTGGTTTCAATTTTCAAATATATTTAAGGTGAATTATGGACCACTTGCTGAACTATGAACTACACACTTAAGCTACATTTTAAGGACAAAAAGCTAATTATGAAAAACAAATGTTGCCAATGTAGACAGCAAGATAAATCTTAAAGTGCATGACTTTCCACTTGAGCAATACTTTCTAGAAAGATTGCAGGTTAATGCTTAACCTTTAAGATTAAAACATTAATCAAACATTCTCTGAGTGAATGGAGATTTATGGAGCAATTTCTAGAGAATAAATAAACTGTAAGAATATAATGCATTTGTTTGACAAGTGTGGTAAGAAACTTTACTTCAACTCACCAAGTATGGTGGCTTTTCTGGGGCAGTGCAAAAGATGATGATGCCTGAAGTTTTATAACTCCCAAGGTGGAAATCACAGTGATAGACAGCTGAGTATCTGCTTACCTCTCACAACGCTGTCCTGAGTACCCAACAGGGCATTCATCACAGATCAAGCCAAGACTCCGGTCCAAATGGCATGTCGGGCTAAAGCTATGTTGTTGTCATTGGAGAACAACAGGGACAAGGAAGAAACACAAATACAAAGTCATTAGCAGAATATTTTCATTTCTCTTCTTTCAACATTGCTGTGACAAAAGGGTACAGGGTAGTCATTCTCATCTTACAGATGGCGATTAGGGTCTGGGACGTCAAGGATGAAATGATACGCCTATTTCTGCAGATGTGAATACAGTCCAGTGGAAAAGTGTCCCTGTAACATGTTGGTAATTGATATTTGACTGTTCTGTGTCCCCAGACATCAGGAACAAATGGGATGCTATAGCTGCTCTTGAGGGATTCCTCAGGCCTGGCAAAACATATTCTTACATGTTTTCTCTCCAGCCAAATCCTGATGAATTTGAAGCAACCCAAAGGAACCTGTTACAGATTTTGGAAAACTCAGAATGTAGTCATGGAAGCAGTGGTGGTGGTAGCGGTGGTGGTGATGGGGTTCCTCTGCCCAGTATTGCTGGCGTGGGTGGCTGGGTGCGTGTGTGTGTATGTGCGCGCGCGCACGTGTGTGTGTGTGTGTTCAGGCCACTGCCCATTCATGGGTCAGCTGTTTACACAGATGGAACTCTTGGAAACGCTTTCAGATGAGATCAAGCATATTCTGCCTAAATTTCTAACAAATCCAAACAAACCAAAACCATGTTGCCATTTCATATTTCTGCTATGTTCCAAAGTTTGCCTCTCTGCATGTATTTCTATTCGGGGTCTGAAATAACAGAGTTGAATACCAAGTCAGGAATCAGCAGAGTGATTATGTACTAGCTTTAGCCTTCACCAACATGCTCAACTCTGGCCATACTTCTTTATCTTGTGAGAGACACCTTTCATGCATAGACCCTTACCCCAAGAGTGACACAATGGCTCTCTGAAGAGCCATCAACTGTTTTGAATTCTGTGAGTTCTGCTACTTAACCATTTTAAAAGGATATGCCCCCAATTAATCTTTCTCCCATCATGCTTTCCCTAAGTAGATTTATTTTCTATTATATATGACAGGACAATTCAGTACAATCTTGCTTGATGGTTAAATGAACTAAAGAAAGAACAACAAATTTAACCACAAGTCTTGAGTTCATTTTATTCTTGACACTTGCATGACTTTGAAATACTTTCTTAACTTTTGTGCAAATCAGATCATGGGTACTAGTTTTGAATATTATCCCTGTGGCTTAACTCATGGTAGTCCTGTAAAGATTTAATAATTTCTTTATTTTTAAATCCCATATATATGCGTTAGTATACTGTATTGGTCTTTTTCAATTGAACTATACTTGATTTAAAATACTGTTTTAATTTTAGGTATACAGCAAAATGATTCAGTTATATGTGTATATCTTTCAGATTATTCTCTATTATAGGTTATACCAAGGTATTGAAGAGTTCCCTGTGTTACACAGTAAGTCCTTGTTGCTATCTATTTTATGCAGAGCAGCTTGTGTCTATTAATCCCATATTACTAATTTATCCCTCCCCCACTCACTTTCCCTTTTGGTAACCATAAATTTGTTTTTTACATCTGTGAGTCTATTTTTATTCTACATATACATTCACTTGTGTTATATTTTTAGATTCCACATATAAGTGATATAATACTTGTCTTTCTCTGTCTGACTTACTTCATTTAGTATAATATTCTCTAGGTCTATCTATGGTGCTGAAAATGGCAGTATTTCATTCTTTTTGTATCTGAGAAATACATATATATATATATATATATATATACACACACATACACACCGTGTGTGTGCATATGCATGCTCAATTGTGTTAGACTCTTTGCAACCCTAAGGACTGTAGTCTGTCAGGCTTCTCTGTTTATGGAATTTTCCAGGCAAGAATACTGGAAAGGGTTGCTGTTTCCTACTCCAGGGGATCTTCCCAACCCAGAGACTGAACCCATGTCTCCTGCATTGGCAGGCGGATTCTTTACCACTGAGCCCCCTGGGAAGCCCCCACATCTTCTTAAACCAACTGTCTGTTGATGTGCACTTGGGCTGTTTTTATGTCTTGGCTATTGCAAATAGTGCTGCTATAACACGGGGGTACATGTATCTTTTCAAATTAAGAATTTTGTTTTTTCTGGATATATGTCCAAGAGTAGGATTGCTGGATCACATGGTAGCTCTCTTTTCAGTTTTTTAAGGAACCTCCAAGCTATTTTCAGTAGTGGATGCACCAATTTATAGATTCCCACCAGTGGTGTAAGAAGATTCCCCCTTTTCTCTATACCTTCTCCAGCATCTATTATTTGCAGACTTTTTGACGACAGTCACTCCAACCAGTGTGCAGCAATAACCCACTGTGGTTCTGCTTTTCATTTCTCCAATATTTAGCAATGAACATCTTCTCAGGCGCCTACTGGTCACCTGTATGTCTTCTTCAGAGAAATGTCTGTTTACATCTGCCCATTTTTTGATTGGGTTATTTTTAAAGATTTAATAATTCTTATCTGTTGATAGTAGCAAGCTATTAGAACCAAGTAGTTTTATCATTAAAAACAAAAAACCCACAGAAGTACAATCACAGATGTAGAAAATAAACTTCTGGTTACCAGGGTGTAAGGGGGAGGGATGAATTGCAAGATTAGGGTCACGACTGTATGTAAATTCTACAACATGGACCTGCGTGTGCTCAGTTGTGTCCAGACTCAGTTGTGAACTACGGCCTGCCAGGCTCCTCTGTCCATGGAATTTTCCAGGCAAGACTACTGAAATGGATTGTCATGCCCTCCTCCAGAGGATCTTCCCGAACCAGGGACAGAACCCTTTTCTCTTGCATCCCTTGCATCAGCAGGTGGATTCCTGACCACTAGAGCCAGCTGGGAATAATAACCTACTGTATAGCACAGGGAACTCTATTCAGTACTCTGTAAAGGCCTTCATGGGAAAGAAATCTTAAAAAAAAGGGTGGAGACATTAATATGCATAACTGATTAACTTTGCTGTACTCCCAAAACTAACACAACAGTGTGAATCAACTACACCCCAACAAAAATTAATATTAGTTTTTTCAATTCAGTGAAGCATTTTACATGCATCTGTTGAGGTAAGTGGGGAAAAGTCTGGTCTGATACATCTTGAGTATACAAATCTTACTCAAATTAAAGATTTCACATTAAGGTGGCTGCTACAAGCAGAAGAACAAGCCATCCTCAGCCTGCGATCTATGAGAGGAGACCAATCTTTCAGATGCAGCCTGTGGCCTGTGACCTGTGACCGAATGGGAGCACAGCAAGGGGGATTTTCTTGGCAAGAGAATGACTGCATTGAAGAGAAGAGGCACACGTAAGAATGGAAAGAAACATTTTTTTAACTCCTCATCCCGTGATTTACTATTGTCTTCAGAGAAGGCAATGGCACCCCACTCCAGTACTCTTGCCTGGAGAATCCCATGGACGGAGGAGCCTGGTAGGCTGCAGTCCATGGGGTCGCAAAGAGTGACTGGCTGAGCGACTTCACTTTCACTTTTATGCATTGGAGAAGGAAATGGCAACCCACTCCAGTGTTCTTGCCTGGAGAATCCCAGGGATGGGGTCGCACAGAGTCGGACACGACTGAAGTGACTTAGCAGTAGCAGTAGTCAGACATAAAAGGAGGACTGGATTTTGACAAACCTCTAGAATGCATGTATGCCTTCTTTTAAAATTGGCATTATTTAATTGCCTTATCTTCTACAGAGAAAGTAATTCTTAACTAAAAAAACCCCCTAGGTTTCCCACCCATGTGGGACTACAAGGGTGAAAGGAAACCTTGCTCTCTTGTCCAAACATGGTGAAGGAATAGGACGGGGAGAACACTTTCTCCCCCACAAATTCATCAAAAGATCATTTGAATGCTGAGCAATTTCCACAGAACAACTCCTGAATGCTGGCAGAGGACACCAGGCACCAGAAAGGAAGCCCATTCTCTTTGAAAGGAGGTAGGACAAAATATAAAGATAAAAAGAGAGACAAAAGAGTTCCAGACGGAGACCCGTCCTGGGGAGGGAGTCATGAAGGAAGAGAAGTTTCCAAACAGTAGGAAACCCTCTCGCAGGCGGGTCTGAGGGGGGATTTTGGAATCTTCAGAGGGCAACATAACCAAGAGAAGAAAAAAAAAGCACAGAATAAGTGCCTAACTACAACTGCCAGCAAGTAACTCAGATGCTCGTGTCTGCCACCAGCAAGAGGGTGCTGGACAAGGAGGGGCAGACTGCATAATCAATGCTTAGGGTAAGGACTGGGCCTGAATGCCCTGAGGACAATCCGAGGGAACTAATGTGAGACAGCAACCCAAATTGTGGGATCACCAGAGAGAAAAAAAAAAGAGAACGTTCCCGCAAAAGACTCTAAGATTCAGCCTGGCATGCTCACAGAACAAAGGAGTGCGTGAATACCAAAGGAGAGCTAGCCGGCTGTGTACAGGCCTCTCCCAGAGGCAGAGAGGTAGGTGTGTGACAGCCAGAGCCAGAAGGCAAGGGGTAATCTCAGTGCCAGAGACCGGTGTCCTCCCCCAAACTGTGAGCAGGCGCCCAGCTGCTAACCACGTCTCCCTGGGCTCCTGGACAGTTGACATTTCCCAGGAGGGTCGCAGCCCAGAGGGTCAGCTCCCCAGAGGAGACACAGGGGACACCTGGAATGCGCTCTCACGGCGCACCCGGAAACCGAGCATCTGGGACCGGGAGGTGAGTCAGATGCACGGCCCACCTGGGACAGCGCGTCGGCAAGCATCTGGTCACCGGAGCTGCTCGGACCCGGGAAGGGCAGGAACACACGCCCAGCAGACCCGAGAACCTGAGCGCTTAGACCTGGGAAAGGCACGAACACACGCCCAGCCGGGTCTGTGCCCTGCGCAGACCCGAGAACCTGAGCACTTAGACCTGGGAAGGGCAGGAAACAGACGCCCAGCCGGGTCTGTGCCCTGCGGAGACCCGAGAACCTGAGCGCTTAGACACAGGAAGGGCAGGAACACACGCCCAGCCGGGTCTGTGCCCTGCGCAGACTGAGAACCTGAGCACTTAGACCTGGGAAGGGCATGAACACACGTCCAGCCGAGTCTGTGCCCTGCGCAGACCCGAGAACCTGAGTGGCTTAGACCTGGGAAGGGCAGGAACACACGCCCAGCCGGGTCTGTGCCCTGCGCAGACCCGAGAACCTGGGCGCTTAGACCTGGGAAGGGCATGAACACATGCCCAGCCGGGTCTGTGCCCTGCGCAGACCCGAGAACCTGAGCGCTTAGACCTGGGAAGGGCAGGAACACACACCCAGCCGAGTCTGTGCCCTGCGCAGACCCGAGAACCTGAGCGCTTAGACCTGGGAAGGGCATGAACAAATGCCCAGCCGAGTCTGTGCCCTGCACAGACCCGAGAACCTGAGTGGCTTAGACCTGGGAAGGGCAGGAACACATGCCCAGCCGGGTCTGTGCTCTGCGCAGACCCGAGAACCTGAACGCTTAGACCTGGGAAGGGCAGGAACACACACCCAGCCGGGTCTGCGCTTAGACCTGGGAAGGGCACGAGACGCTGACCCCGCTTCGGATGGCGCCCCTGCAGAGCACCCTGGAGCCTGAGCAGTGTAGACCCGGAAGGCACACACCGCGAGCTGGGGCAAACCCAGTGTGGTCCGTACACTGCGCGCACTCCCCACACACGCCAGCGACGTTTATGTGCAGGGTCCCTCCCTCCCCACAACACAACTGAACAAGTGAGCCTGAATAAGTGACCACCTTCGCCCCCTCGTGTCAGGGCGGAAATGAGACACTGAAGAGACCTGCAGACAGAGGAAGCCAAAATAAAGAAGCGGGAACCGCTCTGGAAGTGAGAGGGGTGACAGATTAAAGCCCTGTAGTTAGCTCTGACTAAGCACTGGAGGCGGCCTGCAGACACAGAATAGGTAAGAGCTGGGACGGGGAGCGATCTGAAACTGAACTGACCCCACGCTGCCCACAACAGCTCCGGAGAAATTCCTAGATATATTTTTACTGTTATCAGTTTAAAATTTTTCTTATAATTTATTACTCCTTTAATTTTTATTTTTATAACCAACTATTACCTTGCAAAAATTACCTTGCAAAACAAGACCCCATTTTAAAGCAAATCTCATATATATATTTTTCATAATTTTTGTGATTGATTTTGTTTTGCATTTTTAATATTGTTTTTTTGAGAGTCTAACTTCTACTCTAGATTTTTAATCTTTGTTTTTGGTATTTGTTATCAGTTTTGTACCTTTAAAAATCTAATCTTCAGTATCCATTTTCACTTAGGGGTGTGATTACTGGTTTGATTGCTCTCTCCCCTTTTGATTCTCCCTTGTCTCTCCCAGGTCACCTCTATCTCCTCCCTCCTCATCTCTTCTCTACTTAACTTTGTGAATCTCTCTGGGTGTTCTGGGCTGTGGGGAACACTTAGGAAACTGATTACTGGCTATATTAGTCTCTCTGGTTTTGACTCCCCCTCTGCTCCTCCTGATCACCTCTATCTCCCTCCTCCCTCGTCTCTTCTCCATGTAACTCTGAGAACATCTCTGGGTGTCCCTCGCTGTGGAGAATTGTTTCACCATTAACCTAGATGTTTTATGATCTGCGCTGTATGGATGGAGAAGTCTTGAGGCTACTGTAAGAATAAGACTGAAAGCCAGAGGCAGGAGGCTTAACTCCAGAACTTGAGAACATCAGAGAACTTCTGATTCCAAGGAACATTGATCGACAAGAACTCATCCAAAGGCCTCCATACCTACACTGAAACCAAGCTTCACCCAAGTGCCAACAAGTTCCAGAGCAAGACCACCAGGCTAATTCTCCAGCAAAGCAGGAACACAGCCCTGAGCATTAAACACAGCCCTGAGCAGGCTTTCCAAAGCCAGGCCAAACCCTAGACACCCCAAAACTCACTACAGGACACTTTCTTGCACTCCTGAAATAAGAGATCCACCTCCACCCACCAGAACACAAATGCAAGCTCCTCTAACCAGGAAACCTTGACAACCACTAGCCTCCCCCACCCCCAGGGATCAGGTTCAACAATAAAGAGGAACCAGGAACTTCCAGCCTACAGAGAGGGCACCCCAAATACAGCAATCTAAACAAAAGGAAAAGGCAGAGAAATGTTCAGCAGGTAGAGGAACATGATAAATGCCCAGTAAACCAAACAAAAGAGGAGGAGACAGGGAGTCTACCTGAAAAAGAATTAAAAATAATGACAGTACAGATGATCCAAAATCTTGAAAACAAAATGGAGTTACAGATAAATAGACTAGAGACAGGGATTGAGAAGATGCAAGAAATGTTTTACAAGGACCTAGAAGACATAAAGAAGAGTCAATCAATAATGAATAATGTAATAATTGAGATCAAAAGCACCCTGGAGGGAATAAACAGTAGAATAGCTGAGGCAGAAGAGAGGATAAGTGAGGTGGAAGATAGAAGGGTAGAAGCAAATGAAGCAGAGGGGAAAAAAGAAAAAAGAATTAAAAGAAATGAAAACAAGGTCAGAGACCTCTGGGACAATGTTAAATGCCCTAACATTCAATAATAGGAGTTCCAGAAGAAGAAGAAGACAAAAAGAAAGGCCATGAGAAAATATTTGCGGAGATAATAGTTGAACACTTCCCTAAAATGGGGAATGAAATAGCCACCCAAGTCCAAGAAACTCAGAGTCCCAAACAGGGTAAACCCAAGTCAAAACACCCCAAGACACATATTAATCAAACTAACGAAGATCGAACACAAAGAGCAAATATCAAAAGCAGCAAGGAAAAAACAACAAATTACACACAAGGGGATCCCCTTAAGGATAACGGCTAATCTTTCAATAGAAACTCTTCAGGCCAGAAGGGAATGGCAGGACATACCTAAACTGATAAAAGAGAAAAAGCTACAACCTGGATTACTATACCCAACAAAGATCTCATTCAGATATGAAGGAGAAATCAAAAGCTTTATAGACAAGCAAAAGCTGAGAGAATTCAGCACCACCAAACCAGCTCTTCAATGCAGATCTTCTCTAGACAGGAAACACAGAAAAGGTTTATAAACTTGAAACCGAAACAACAAAGCATATGGCAATGTGATCATACTTACCAATAATTACCTTAAATGTAAATGGGTTGAATGCCCCAACCAAAAGACTGGCTGAATGGATATAAAAGCAAGACCCCTGTATATGCTGTCTACAGGAGACCCACCTCAAACCTAGGGACACATACAGAGTGAAAGTGAAGGGCTGGAAAAACATATTTCATGCAAATGGAGACCAAAAGAAAGCAGGAGTAGAAATACTCATATCAGATAAAATAGACTTTGAAATAAAGACCATGCAAAGAGACAAAGAAGGACATTACATAATGCTCAAAGGATCAATCCAAGAAGAAGATATAACAATTATAAATATATATGCACCCAACATAAGAGCACCTCAATATGTAAGGCAAATGATAAAAAGTATGAAAGGGGAAATTAACAGTAACATAATAATAGTGGGAGACTTTAATACCCCACTCACACCTATGAATAGATCAACAAAACAGAGAATTAGCAAGGGTACACAAGCTTTAAATGATACAATGGACAAGTTAGACCTAATTGATGTCTATAGGACATTTCACCCCCAAACAACAAATTTTACCTTTTTCTGAAGTGCACACGGAACATTCTCCAGGATAGATCACATCCTGGACCATAAATCTGGCCTTGGTAAATTCAAAAAGGTTGAAATCATTTCAAGCATTTTTTCTGGTCACAATGAAGTAAGATTAGATGCCAACTACAGGGAAAAAACTGTTAAAAATACAAACAGATGGAGGCTAAGCAACATGCTTCTGAATAACCGACAAATCACAAAAGAAATAAAAAAGTAAATCAAAATATGCATAGAAATAAATGAAAATTAAATCACAACCCAAACAACCCAAAACCTACGGGATTCAGTAAAAGCAGTGCTAAGAGGAAGGTTAATAGCAATACAAGATTACCTCAAGAAACAAGAGAAAAATAAAATAAATGACCTAACTTTACACCTAAAGTAACTAGAAAAAGAAGAAATAAAGAAACCCAGGGTTAGTACAAGGAAAGAAATAATGAAAATTAGAGCAGAAATAAATGAAAAGCAAACAAAGGAGACTATAGCAAAAATCAAGAAAACTAAAAGCTGGTTCTTTGATAAGATAAATAAAATAGACAAACCATTAGCCAGACTCATAATCAAATAAAGCGAGAAGAATCAAATCAACAAAATTAGAAATCAAAATGGAGAAATCACAAAAGACAACACAGAGATATGAAGGATCATAAGAGACTAGTATCAGCAACTATATGCCAATAAAATGGACAACTTGTAAGAAATGAACAAATTCTTAGAAAGTATAGTCTTCCATAACGGAACCAGGAAGAAATTGAAAAATTTAACAGACCCATCACAAGCATGGAAATCGAAACTGTAATCAAAAATCTTCTAACAAACAAAGCCCAGGACCAGATGGCTTCACAGGTGAATTCTATCAAAAATTCAGAGAAGAGCTAACACCAATCCTTCTCAAACTCTTCCAGAAAATTGCAGAGGAAGGTAAACTCCCAAACTCATTCTATGAGGCCAACATCATCCTAATACCAAAACCAGACAAAGATGCTACAGAAAAAGAAAACTACAGGCCAATATCACTGATGAACATAGATGCAAAACTCCTCAACAAAATTCTAGCAAACAGAATCCAACAACATATTAAAAAGATTATACATCATGAGCAAGTGGGCTTTATCCCAGGGATGCAAGGATTCTTCAATATTCCCAAATTAATCCGTGTTTTATACCACATTAACAAATTGAAAGAGAAAAACCATATGATTATCTCAATATATGCAGAGAAAGCCTTTGACAAAATTATGATAAATCTCTCCAGAAAGCAGGCATCGAAGGAACATACCTCAAGATAATAATAGTCATATATGATAAACCCATAGCAGACATTATTCTCAATGGCAAAAAATTGAAAGCATTTCCCCTAAAGTCAGGAACAAGACAAGGATGTCCACTCTCACCACTACTATTTACATAGTTTTGGAAGTTTTAGCCACAGCAATCAGAGAAAATAAAGAAATAAACCAAACCCAAGTTTTAAAAGAAGAAGTAAAATTCTCACTGTTTGCAGATGACATTATCCTCTACATAGAAAACCCTAAAGACAACAGCAGAAAATTACTAGAGCTAATCAATGAATATAGTAAAGTTGTAGGATATAAAATTAATACACAGAAATCCCATGCATTTCTATACAATAAGACTGAGAAAACAGAAAGAGAATTTAAGGAAACAATACCATTCACCATTGTGATGAAAAGAATAAAATACTAGGAATAAATCTACCTAATGAAATAAAAGACCTATATATAGAAAACTATAAAATACTGATGAAAGAAATCAAAGATGACACAAATTGATGGAGAAATATACCACGTTCATGGATTGGAAGAATCAATACAGTGAAAATGAGTATACTAACCAAGTCAGTCTATAGATTCAACACAATCCTTATCAAGCTACCAACGGTAATGTATGGAACTACAAAAAACCTTGAAAGGCCAAGCAATCTTGAGAAAGAAGAATGGAATTAGAGGAGTCAACCTGCCTGACCTCAGAGAATACTGCAAAGCTACAGTCATCAAGACAGTATGGTACTGGCACAAAGACAGAAATGCAGATCAATGGATCAAAATAGAAAGCCCAGAGATAAATCCATGCACCTATGGACACCTTATCTTTGATAAAGGAGGCAAAAATATACAATGGAGAAAAGACGATCTCTTTAACAAGTGGTGCTGGGAAAATGGTCAACCACCTGTAAAAGAATGAAACTAGAACACTAACACCATACACAAAAATAAACTCAAAATGGATTAAAAATCTAAATAGAAGACCAGAAACTATAAAACTCCTAGAGGAAAACATAGGCAGAACACTCTCTGACATAAATCACAGCATGATCCTCTATGACCCATCTCCCAGAGTAAGGGAAATAAAAGCAAAAATAAACAAATGGCCTTAATTAAAAGAATTAATCTCAAAAATATACAAGCAGCTCCTGCAGCTCAATACCAGAAAAATAAATGACCAAATAAAAAAAAATAGGCCAAAGGACTAAACAGACATTTCTCCAAAGAAGACATACAGATGGCTAACAAACACATGAAAAGATGCTCAGCATCACTCATTATGAGAGAAATGCAAATTAAAACCACAATGAGGTACCATTTCACATAGGTCAGAATGGCTGCTATCAAAAAGTCTAGAAACAATAAATGCTGAAGAGAGTGTGGAGAAAAGGGAACCCTCTTACACTGTTGGTGGGAATAAAAACTAGGACAGCCAGTATGGTGAACAGTGTAGATATTCCTTAAAAAACTGGAAACAGAACCGCCATATAATCCAGCAATCACACACCGAGGAAACCAGAAATGAAAGAGACACGTGTATTCCAATGTTCATCACAGCACTCTTTACAATAGCTAGGACATGGAAGCAACCTAGCTGTCCATTGGCAGACAAATGGGTAAGAAAGCTGTGGTACATACATTCAATGGAATATTACTCAGCTATTAAAAAGAACACATTTGAATCAGTTCTAATGAGGTGGATGAAACTGTAGCCTATTATACAGAGTGAAGTAAGTCAAAAAGAAAAACACCAATACAGTATATTAAGGCATATATATGGAATTTAGAAAGATGTTAACGACAACCCTATATACGAGGCAGCAAAAGAGACACAGATATAAAGAACAGAATTTTGGACCCTGTGGGAGAAGGTGAGGGTGGGATGATTTGGGAGAATAGCATTGAAACATGTATAGTACCATATGTGAAACAGATGACCAGTCCAAGTTCAATGCATGAAAGCTGGTGCACTGGGATGATCCAGAGGGATGGGATGGGAAGTGAGGGGGGAGGGGTTTCGGGATGGGGGACACATATACACCCATAGCTGATTTGCTTCAATGTATGTCAAAAACCACCACAATATTGTAAAGTAATTAGCCTCCAATTATAATAAATTAATTAATTAAAATAAATAAAAAGGAAAGGAAACCACATCGATTATTTTTTAATCCTAAATTAGTTTACTACAATTCATGTCAAAAGTGCTCCACAAGGCTTCTGAGACTTAAAACTATTCGTAAAATAGATTTCAAATTCTTATACTCCTGCCTCAGTTAGAATGACAGAAGTAATGTAAAATGCACTCATTGACAAAAAACAATGCTTTTTCAGAAAAAATTAAACAATAACAATATATCAGATTTGGCTAACTCTTTACAATTTTAGTGAGTTTTTACGAATAATTCTATCAAATTTTCACAAAATCCTATGAGCTGGTTGGGGTGGGCATAATTTTTCTTGTCCAAAGTCATATGCTAATTTCCAGAAGAATTTAGCATGGAATCCAGAACTTTGTTTCTAACTTGATGGTCTCTTTTCCCTATTTGTTGCTGTTTAGTGACATGTCCGTCTGACTCTTTGTGACCCCATGGACTGCAGCATGCCAGGCTTCTCTGTCCTTCACATCTTCTCAATTCAGAATTAAGTAAATTTAAACTTTGACTGAAGTGACTTAGCACACAGACTTCTAGTGGTGTAACTACTTGACACAATGAGTCCAAAAAGCTCCTCATAAAAATATGTTTGTATTTGTGCTTCAATATCCTTTAAGCAATTTAAACAGGGTTCATTCCCTTACTGCTGTAACTGTGGTTGTAGCTATGGAGAAGATGGTATTCAGCCACAAACATAAAATTAGAATGAGAAATAAAATATTTACATCAGGAATTTGGATTGGCAAATGCAGCAACTTGACACTGATTTTGGCAAATATATGAAGCTAACTGTTCTATGAAAGAAAGAGGGAACTGGAAGATCTTTGCTAACTTCAAGAGATTCCGAGATTATGTCACCTAGCTCTAATTGGCCGGCTCCACATCAGCAGAGGCACTGTTTTGCTTCCTGGCTTAGTTGCTCACAGTAGACACAAGATCAAGAATAGCAGGCATTTTTTCACAAACAGGGAGCAAGAGAAGCTATTGCCAGAAAAAATAGTAAGTATCTACACAAAGAAAAGATCTTTTTAAATGACTGAATATAGATTTTTATATTTATATTGATCCATTTATAAGTAAGTGTATATATGTACATATAAATGAATATGTATATGAGCATATGTGTGTATTTACATATATCAAGGTAAAAACACAGATACAATCCACTTTGTTCGAGAAAGTATTTAATCCTAACTACCAAAATATGTACATTAATATAAAATGATGCAACAAAAGAGAACAAAACTAAAAATTAACATAAAAATTAAGGGTATATTTAGAGTACAGAACTCATATTATAAAAATGCATTTATATAGGCATATATATATTGTACAATATATTCATTGGATAGTGACAGATCAACATGTGGCTTTGAACTTTCTCACAGCCAATGCAAGAGGGAACGCAGAAATCTCTGGGTTCCTGTGATGTGATAGGAAATAATGAATTCTTTCATCACTAGCATAAAGTTTTCAACATTGAAAGTTAGACAATCTGGGCATATTCTATGTTTGCACATACAATAGTGCAGCAATACTCCTTTTAACTAATTGTTACCTGGAACTCTTGCACGGGGGAAGAAAGATAAAATGGGTAAGATGCTGCAATGTATCAGTGAGTGAGGAAACTAGGGTTAATTTGGTGAGACTGTCCATGCATAACTGCTGAAGGAGTGGAAGACTGAGAGGAAGAGGAGACAAATGAAGGGAAAACTCATCTTACTTCATGACTATGGTTTGGGCCACATGAATTTTTGAAATTTGTCCATAGGCTTTTCTTTATTTCAGTTCAATGGCCTCTGCTCTACTTAATCTCATGACTCATTAAGCAAACATATTTCTTTAATTGTCTTCAAATAGTGTGAAATCTGATGGAATATCCATAATTGGATTTTGTAATTAGAATTGCATATTTTCTGTGTCTCTCTAAATATGAGCTTCCCATTCAGCAAAAGCAGAACATGATCTGAGTAAAGTCCACATGCTGATATGAAAGCAAATACTTAGCATAGTGCCACAATAAGTTATAGTTATAATTTAAGGACAGTTAAAAAATTTTGCCAATATATGTTGGTTTGTTTCATATTGAAGGCATTTGGTTACTCATTTCAGTGGGAAGTGTTAGCCGCTAAGTCATGTCCAGCTCTTTGCAACACCACAGACACCACCAGGCTCCTCTGTCCATGGAATTCTCCAGACAAGAATACTGGAGTGGGTTGCAATTCCCTTCTCCAGGGGATGTTTTTGAGTGAGGGATAGGACCCAGGTTTCCTGCACTGTAGGCCACTTCTTTACTGTCTGAGCCAAAAAGGAAGCCCTAGTTACTTATTAGGTATTAACTAAACCTGCAGTTTTTCATCCTGCTTCAGTCTCTTAAGATTGAATTAGCATAGCTATCACCAAACAGCAGTCATTTTTCACAATGGACATTCACAGTTTTTCTGACATTGAGTTCTATTAAATTTGTTTCCTCTCTTCAATGTCTCTATAATTGTTTCTATTACTATAGCCCCATTGGAAGAAGCACAGAGAGGTGAATCGGAATATATGGGTCCTAATATTTGTTCTGCCATAAGCAAGCTATATGGTCATGATCAAAGCATTTAATTTCTTTGGGGTTTACTTTTTCCTTCTGATAGATGGGACCAGTAAGATACATGATAATCTCGTATGTGGACACAAATCAATATGTGGCAAATTGTCTAAAATGCCTAATGTTCTAAAATTTCTGAATACTGTTGCTGAATTGAACATTTCCTTAACTTTCCTTTCATCTTGGAATAAGTACTATCTTTAACAACTATTGGGGAGAACCACTAGACCATTCAGGTATGACCTAAATCAAATCCCTTCTGATTATACAGTGGAAGTGAGAAATGGATTTAAGGGACTAGATCTGATAGACAGAATGCCTGATGAACTATGGACAGAGGTTTGTGACAATGTACAGGAGACAGGGATCAAGACCATCCCCAAGAAAAATGCAAAAAAGCAAAATGGCTGTCTGAGGAGGCCTTACAAATAGCTGTGAAAAGAAGATAAGTGAAAAGCAAAGGAGAAAAGGAAAGATATACCCATTTGAATGCAGAGTTCCAAACAATAGCAAGGAAAGATAAGAAAGCCTTCCTCAGCAATCAATGCGAAGAAATAGAGGAAAACAACAGAATGGGAAAGACTGGAGCTCTCTTCAAAAAAATTAGAGATACCAAGGGAACATTTCATGCAAAGATGGGTTTGATAAAGGACAGAAATGGTATAGACCTAACAGAAGCAGAAGATATTAAGAAGAGCTGGCAAGAATACACAGAAGAACTGTACAAAAAAGATCTTCACCACCCAGATAATCACGATGGTGTGATCCCTCAACTAGAGCCAGACTCCTGGAATGTGAAGTGAAGTGGGCCTTATGAAGCATCACTATGAACAAAGCTAGTGGAAGTGATGGAATTCCAGTGGAACTATTTCAAATCCTAAAAGATGATGCTGGGAAAATGCTGTACTCAATATGTCAGCAAATTTGGAAAACTCAGCAATGGCCACAGGACTGGAAAAGGTCAGTTTTCATTCCAATCCCTAAGAAAGGAAATGCCAAAGAATGCTCAAACTACCACACAGTTGCACTCATCCCACATGCTAGTAAAGTAATGCTTAAAATTCTCCACGCCAGGCTTCAGCAATATGTGAACCGTGAACTTCCAGATGTTCAAGCTGGTTTTAGAAAAGGCAGAGGAACCAGAGATCAAATTTCCAACATCCGCTGGATCATCAAAAAAGCAAGAGAGTTCCAGAAAAATATCTATTTCTGCTTTATTGACTATGCCAAAGCCTTTGACTGTGTGGATCACAATAAACCGCGGAAAATCCTGAAACAGATGGGAATACCAGACCACCTGACCTGCCTCTTGAGAAACCTGAATGCAGGTCAGGAAGCAACAGTTAGAACTGGACATGGAACAACACACTGGTTCCAAATAGGAAAAGGAGTATTTCAAGGCTGTATATTGTCACCCTGCTTATTTAACTTCTATGCAGAGTACATCATGAGAAACGTTGGGTTGGATGAAGCACAAGCTGGAATCAAGATTGCCAGGAGAAATATCAATAACCTCAGATATGCAGATGATACCACCCTTATGGCAGAAAGTGAAGAAGAAGTAATGAGCCTCTTGATGAAAGCAAAGGAGGAGAGTGAAAAAGTTGGCTTAAAGCTCAACATTCAGAAAGCTAAGATCATGGCATCTGGTCCTGTCACTTCATGGCAAATAGATGGGGAAACAGTGGAAACAGTGGCAGACTTTATTTTTGGGGGCTCCAAAATCACTGCAGATGATGACTGCAGCCATGAAATTTTAAGATGCTTACTCCTCGAAAGGAAAGTTATGACCAACCTAGACAGCACATTGAAAAGCAGAGATATTATTTTGTCAACAAAGGTCTGTCTAGTCAAGGCTATGGTTTTTCCAGCAGTCACGTATGGATGTGATTGTTGGACTATGAAGAAAGCTGAGCACCGAAGAATTGATGCTTTTGAACTGTGGTGTTGGAGAAGACTCTTGAGAGTCCCTTGGATTGCAAGGAGATCCAACCAGTCCATTCTAAAGGAGATCAGTCCTGGGTGTTCATTGGAAGGACTGATGCGGAAGCTGAAACTCCAGTACTTTGGCCACCTCATGCGAAGAGCTGACTCATTTGAAAAGACCCTAATGCTGGGAAAGATTGAGGGCAGGAGAAGAAGGGGACAACAGAGGATGAGATGGTTGGATGGCATCACCGACTCGATGGACATGAGTTTGGGTAAACTCTGGGAGTTTTGATGGACAGGGAGGCCTGGCATGCTGCGGTTCATGGTGTTGCAGAGTCGGACACGACAGAGCGACTGAAGAGAACTGAACTTAACAACTATAATTCAATGTGGCCTCTAGGATGAGCCCCAAAGTCAACTCTAAAAGTGGTCAGTTCTCTCAAAAATTTAAAGTTTAGTACTTCTGATGCACACAAAGAAGTAGTATTCACAATGATAAGTATATAGAACTTATTAAGAGCCTACTCTCTGTTCAGCTTTGTGCCAAGAATATCTCTAATTTTATTGGATAACACACATATCCTAAGTGTTCAAGGATAGTCATGTGTCTCTTTCATATCGTATTTAATCTATGTTATGTGATGCCAGAATTAAAAGAATATAAACATTTGAAATGTTTCCAATTTTATTTGCTTCTCTCGAGATAAATATCACTACCTAGTTACAATCTATAGCTGGAATATATGCATCACCAAGACGAGATGGCTAAGCAAACAGTGGACACTGTAAATAGCTGATAAAGTGATATATATGTATAATTTAAATATTATATGCTTGTCTGTATTCATACATCATAATAATTATACCAATCTATCTTTATCTCCCTACACATTTGATTTATTTTGCAATATTATCTAAGAAATTTGGAGCCAAAATGCTTGTGATCTATAAGATTTATGACCAGGGATTAAATAGATAAATCACAAGGCAAAACTATCACTAAGCCTTACACTTCTAGATGAAGGTTGCAGCAACCTTTAGTTGATTTTTTTTTCTTCCTAAATAGTCTGTGAACATTCAAATCACATCTCCTGGATAATATGTGACTAGTCAATTTATTCCTCAGAGTTTCTAACTCAGATTATAAGAATAATGACTTTTCAAAAACATTTTTAAAAGGAGAGTTTCTCTAAGTCATTAAATATCCCATTATTTAGTGAATACAAATTCAGGTTATTAGATTAAAATAAAATTTTGTCTCATCACAGTTGTGCAGCTGAATTCTGCATTGTGGTAAAATTGCGGTAAGCTTAAAAAACCCAATACCTCTAAATTTAATTTTTAAACAAAGTAAATTGTTACTGTTCCTTCTTTTACTTAAAAGAAAGCCACCTTTCTATTGTAGTTGATTTTCAATATTGTTGTTAGTTCTGGGTGTACAGAAAAGTGATACAGGTTTTTTGCAGACTATATCCCGCTCTAGGTTATTACAAGTATTGGGTATAATTCCCTCTAAAAATGCTACATTAAAAGCTGGCATTTAAATAGGTTTTTGCACTCTACTGCCAATTCTACTTGTAAGGATAAAATTATAACCTAATAATTTAACAATTATTTAATGTAAATGAAAGCATCTTAAATGAAAGGATCTTTAAATATTTTGTTACTGTTATTACTGAGCTTTCCCTTAAAGAATCAAGATCTGCACAATATACCAAACTGGAATACCATACTTAGGAACATTTTATCACTGGATACTGGAACCTCAATTCTTTTTATCACTGACAGATGATGGATGGTGTTTTAATGCTTGCTGACTTTCTTCTTTCAGGAGCACAATTAGAATCCATTTTAAAGTAGAAGCACAGTGAACAGAGAAGGATGGGTCATGAATGCCTGTAATTCCCCAAGCAAAGTTCTCTCCCTCATGGCTCATCCATATTTATAATAATGCCAGTCCAATTTGAGGATAAATTCATATGGTCTTTATATTCACTTGATTATATAATTCTGCAAATGTTTTAGGCTAGGATTCATGTGGTACTATGAATGGCCAGCTCTGCTGAACTGACAGCAAATGCTAACGCCAGTGATATTTTGGTTGAGAAGGAATGCAATGCAGATGAGTAACCAGATGCCATCCCTTTGTTTTCCTCAAAGTTTTGTGTAAATTGGATGGTTCTGGGAAATTCCACTGAAGTGAGTGAGTACGTTCTCCATTGCTTGATCTAACCCTTCACAAGTACACCAGAGAGCAAGATTTGTGTCATGGATGTCTAACGTACTCATTATTTTCCAGATTTCCTTTTAGCTTTCTTCCTCTTCTCTGACATCCCTGGTTGCCAAAAGATCTTCAGTTTGGTAACCATCTAGGCACACACCCTAAATTCTGAAAATATTCTGATCACTAATATACATTACCCCATTTCCCATTTAAGTCTCTTAATGTTATTGCTTATAATGCAGTGTTTTTTTAAAGAAGCTCTTAATGTAAGACTGTAGGGGAATGGAAAGCACATGACTTTAAACTTAAACTTTCAACTCTGATACTTTAATATTTTATGACAGTAAATTACTTAATAAATGATCAGTCTCAGTATTAGGCTTACCATGTTCAATCATGGTTTTAGGTGCTTGGTGCATTGCAATTTATGTAATTCTCACAACCCTCTGAGAGGGTCCTAATTATGACAAGAGAATTGAGGCACAGAGACTGTAAGTAACTTTCCCAGAGTCATATGGCTAGGAAGAATGAAATTCAGCATTTAAATCAAGGAATTCCAGTTCCAGAAACTGGCACTATAATGCTCTTTTCCCACTTGAAAACTCCTTTCTTAATATTTAATGAAAGCAGACTACTACATTCTAGGTATAGGGTCAGGTATTATATTTGGCATTATTTAACCTTCAGAAACAGTTTAATAAGTGGGTGTAAAATAATGCCAAGTATAATGCCTAGAATGTAGTAGTCTGCTTTCATTAAATCTTAGTTCTTCTTTTCTTTTCCAATGACTAAGATGGAAATTCTGATGGAGGGATGTTGTCAGGGAAGAGGAAAAGGATTTCACGTGGGCTGAAGTGCAGGAAGCATAGTTCCTAAGATAACTTTTAAATTCAATGACAGAATTAATCTCAAAATCTTTAATTGTAGTATTCATGGACTCTAGCAATAAAAGATCATTTTTATTAGGAATATCTTGGAGAAGACTGCAAAATATGACCAACTTGGTAACACTTTCACATTAAAAAGCTGTAACTTTTTAACATGTAACATGTAATCATCATGAAAAACTTTTGCTCTTCAAGGATTACTACAGCATTCAGAAATAGATGAAAATTACACACAAAAATATGAATTTTATTAAGCACTAGCTAACCTTTAAGAAAATTTTTAAAAATTTGATTTAAAACTACAGTTACTTACAATTTTTATTAATAAAAAGTACCTATTATTATTATAATTAATATGCTTAATTAAAATAAAAAGAGATTTTTGGTTTCAGGGTCTTGCTTACATATTTGCTTATGGGATGGGTGCCCCTGAGGGGAAAGTGAGTTACAGCATCTGAAATAATGTGTTTCCCTAAAAGGTGAAGGGAAGATCAGACAAAATATATACTTTAAAAACTCTGCTACACAAAGTTATTGTTTCAGATGAACAAGCAGAACATTTTTTAAAAAACAAATATATCTGGATGAATAGAAAAATCATATGAAGTTTGCATTAAACTTTTAATTATGTGGTCACCCATATTTCAATATTTTATAATTTATAATACCATTAAACTATTTCAATAAGATAAACATATATATACAATATGATATTATATGACAATATGATAAACCATGCAGTAACTAAGGGATAAAACTGTTGCTTAAAGGTCAACTAGATTTATTTCTTATTCTACCTTTTTGAGGGATTTATGGCTTGCCTAAGATTTACAAATAGGGTGTGATGGGGACCCAAATAAGCAGCATTTTATTAGTAGTATTTTTTAATACAGTATGAAGGGGTGTGTGTGTGTGTGTGTGTGTGTGTGTGTGTGTGTCTGTGTGGGTACGTGTCTAAGTTTGTATAATATATGTCTGTTCTTCGGAGTTGGTTTAGAAATTCTATTTGAGTTCTGTCTCTTAGATACTAAATCCCCAAAACTAGAGCTAAAAACATTAAAAATTTCATGGAATAAAAGGCCATGACTTTAAATATTTTATACTTAGAAAAATTCATATTATCTTCCTGAGAAATTTATGCACATCTTTATTATTTATTTATGTATGACAAGAGAAAGGGTAAATTCTGTATCAAAAATACATTTGCAGAACCAGATTCCCAACTCTGGAAAGAGGTAAGTTTGTTACTCACTTATTGGACGGGCTATTGAGTGGACAGGCACAGGGCTGACAGTCGTCAGAGGTTCCTTTCGTAGGGTCACCATAGAAACCAGGGAGACATTTATTGCAATATGGGCCAGCAGTGTGATCCTTACAATTCTGAAGAAGAAGTGTACATCAGAGTTTATTATTCCAGTCTCTAGCATCAACGTATTACCAAAAATAGGTCTACAGCATCATTAGTCTGTTCCCCGCCAGGAAGAGTAATTTCCCACATAAAATGGTCAATTTTACAGCTGCGAAATAGCATTGAAAGTTAATTTAATATCTAGCTTATAAACTACATGCTACTTTCAGCATATGCATACTTAACAAAAAGATGACTGAAATTCACTATAAAGTTTTTTCATTATGTATCTTTTGGTTTTTCTTTTTTTCTTAAAGAAATATGTATGAGTATGTGTAGTAACTCTACACAGAGTCTAAATGACATATGTTTAATGGAAATTGTACCTGATTTAGGTAAAAATTAATTGTTCAACTTAAAACTGCTGATTTAATGAGAACTGTGGCTAATCACACAAATCCTCTGCGACTATAGCCCTCCTACATCTGAGATTAATTTGGACCTCAGTATGCTCTGACGATGTGGACAATGCACTGATGTATTACAGTTGTGAGGGCCTTGCTTGACTCATGATTAAAAGATGGGAAGACAGAAACTTTTAAATGTATACTAATAAACAATAAAACCACAAGGCATATAACAATTTCCCTCAGACACTGGTTTTTAAAATAAAACAGTATTTTCCATCAATTAGTATTTTCTGGAACCATGAACTTTTTAAAAATAAAAAAATCAAAATAAAGTAACATATCTTGATTTCTTCATATTAACTAAAGTAGATTTATCAACTTAGTGTTCACAAAATTCATCAAGACTGGTAAAGGTGAACAATCAGTTAATGAATGAAATTGTCTATAAAGTTTGCAATAGCACAATCTGATCAATTTATATGATGTTTTGGCATTGTGTAGACATAACTTCTTCAAACTCCCATAATACAATAAAATGTATATAATGCCTATTAAATATCACACAGCATAGATTTATTGTGACTGAAATATATTTTTAATTTTACAAGCATAAAAAATTCCATTTTTTCTCATTTCAAAAGAGTTCATCAGAGTTTGGAGTGTAAAACCTTTAGTTTTATCATCAATAACCAAATACGTAGAGGAAATAGCTAACAGCCAAAATATGAATTCATTTTAAACATAAAGTAAAAATTTATTAACCTTGATGACCAATGGGAGAGCCAGTTTGACTTAATGAAAGTTCTGAGTTATTATTTATTCCAGTATATTTTAAGTTCTATTTTAATTACATTTAATAAATATATTTAATTTAAAACCACATAAATAACATTTCAGAAAACAGTTGGTCAAATTCCTTGGGGAGAGGGACAGATTCTTTACTGAATAGAAGATATGAAATGAAAATCCAATAATTTAACTCTGAATCAATTGCTTACATTCTGTAAAATGTGAGAGCTGAAGCCCATAATGTATGAAGCTTTCAAGTTCTGAAATCCTATGACAGTTTAAACTACAAGTGAATA
The DNA here is from genome assembly GCF_033118175.1 of Dama dama. Lineage (NCBI taxonomy): Eukaryota > Metazoa > Chordata > Mammalia > Artiodactyla > Cervidae > Dama > Dama dama. The sequence continues at coordinate 22,879,954 of NC_083706.1, read as the reverse complement.
GGTGATTCTTTAGTATCTGTTAATACTTGAAAATAGGTTTTTCCTTAAGGTACTTAAAATTCTCAAATTTGTTTTATCAACCTTCTATCAAAGTAGCAAAGATGTTAACTTTATTATCAACACTTGTCTAAATAACAGCACATCTGGTTGGAAGTTGCCAGACATGGATCAATCTGATGAAAGGCTTTTCTCTTTGATTTCATCTTCATATTAGTTCCTTTCAGTTTTCAAGTTTAACTAAAGTTGGCTCTTACTAAAAAAAAATACTGTTTATTGCAGTATTCTTTGTATATTGTTATACTGCCACAATCAAAATTATATCTTCAAAGATTTAGGGGCTTTAAAAAAGAAGATCATAAAACTGATTATGTTTTAACCATGTTGAAAATGGTTTTTCTAAAACTCAGCTGAAGATCTTGTACAACCCAGAGACCCTGCTTTGCTTTACTAATTTGGAAGAAAAATAACATAATTTTTGCATTTCCTAATGTCATATGTCAGTGAATGGAAACAATAAAATTAATCTTAAAACTCCACTGTTTTTGTAATTGAAACCATAAAACAGTAACAGACAACAATACAATGGAAACTCAAACTGAAAAAAAGATGAAAGTTTCACTCTGATGGGCTGATGATTCTTATAAGTATCCTGTTCCAAAGTGCTCTCCAAATGTCTGTTCACATCACTTATCACAAGAACAGTGACAAGGAGCAAGTATGCAATCTTCCCATGTGACTTGACTGTTTCTTAGGTCACTTCAAAAGTACTGCGAGTCAAACTAACCTTTCAATAAAGGTCCACACTATAAAAGAGATATAGATTTTGGTCTGATATCAAAAAATATTTCAATTTATTTCTAATTAGATTTCAAAGCCAAACTAACTAAAATGTAGCTTATCTAGAAAAGTTTCAAAATTTTTCTGTTTAATGCTAGGATGGAAAGCATAAATAATTTTTTTAAAAAGAAGTTAAAATGCAGAGCAACTGAACTGTAAGATTGCTTTTTTTTTTTCAATTTGTTTTTATTTGTATTGGGCTCTAGGGGATGGGATGGGGAATACCTCTGTAAGTTATGTCCCACTAGGAAGATGTCCATTCTAACTTTCCTGGGATAGCTTTTGGAGCTTTTTCTTTTTCTTTGAGCCACTGCTCTTGCTGGCAGCAGCCTCTTTAGGTCCACTGCTGAGTGGCTCCTCCTTGAACAATTTCCACTTTTTCTTGGGGATGTGCAACACTTAAATATTTTTATCTTTGTGGATCATGTTAGAATTAATATGCTCAAATTGGGACAGCAGCTTTAGTTATCAGTATCATTTCAGATCGGAGAAGGCAATGGCAACCCACTCCAGTACTCTTGCCTAGAAAATCCCATGGATGGAGGAACCTGAAGTCCACGGGGTCGCTAAGAGTTGGGCACGACTGATAAAGAGCATTTGGAAGTCTCCAGACTATATCTTACATGATTATCTATTTATCAGCTACAATGGAAAATTCAGAAAACATGCCAGATTAAGGTCATTAAGGTCAATCATTAAGGTCTCTGTTGCTTCCCTAAGATTCCTTGCTTATTTGAAGTAGCCTCCTATCTCCTTGTCCATGAAACAAAGTCAATAAACTAAAGTTCATTAGTAGAAGACCTCAGATAATCATTGATTCCCCTCACTTCTTCCCCCCCAAAATTATGCTGGATGAAACTATCTTACTCTAAAACAATGGGCTTTCATTCTTAGAAATATCCTATAAGCAAATGGACTAACAGCATGATTTTAGACTTAATCTTAATGAATGCAGCCTGAAATATTTGCTATTAGAAGCATTATGAGTCTGCTATCATGAAATATTAATTTTTGTCTTTTTAGGTTTAAGTAAAACAAATCTATATATGTTTTGGGCTGACTATTTCCTCTTGTATTTTAGTGAAAGGTTTAAAGGTAACTCAATATTTTTCCCAAAGTACATTTTAAAAGACTTATTGTATAATTAAAATGGAAATCACTTAGTCTTTCTGTTCATAACAATGCCATTTGAAAAATCTACTGATCCACAAATTAAGGCTATCATGCTTTACCCTGAAATGCAATTAAACAAAGTCTTCTATAGAGAAAACAGAAAGAGCATCAATAAAACTAAATGTCAAATCAAATTGAAACAAAAGCCCTGAATTTTCATTTTGGATTTTTCCCAGAAGCTTTTAAATGGAAGAAAAAGGGTAGGGGAGGGGGAAGAATGAGCAAGAGAAAGAGAGAACATTAAGAAATCCTGATAACAGAGACTGCCTTAAATTCTGCAGGGAAATGAGAATATGATATCCTCCTAAATTGGCACCATTTCAAATTGTGTTTCTGCAAGATTAATGAAATGAGAAGTGTTGTTTCAAGCTTCATGTCATGTCAGACAATATAAAACTAACATGCCCTTGAGTTAATCAGAATGGTCTATTCAGCGTAATCTCCAATCCAAAAGCTTCTTAGCAGGATGGAAAGCGCTTCACCCTGTACAGGGCTTTTTTTCTGGTTACAGTATTGACTTAATAGTAGAAGGAGTAAGCAGCTCCGGTGAATATGTATTGCACACATTTATTATTTTTAATCTACACACAATGTTTTGAATTTAGTTAAATGCTGAAATTTTCCAATAAAAAAGAATGTAGTATGCCCTCATTTTCAAAGTGAAAAAAAAAAGTGTAATTATGCCTATTACAGAGGTTATATTTTATACTTTTCATATTATGGGGTTACAAATCATTTCCTGTTACAGAAACGCAGTCAATTTTGGGGTAGAATTATGTAAGGGACTGAAACCATATATATTTGTGGCAGATATGTATCCTTGTCATTAGTTATGTTTTATTATGATATATCTGATCTTAACTCAATCCTTAGAATAACGTGAGTAAACACTTCCTAATGCTTCTTAGTCAGGGAGACCACATAGGAAAGAACCTTCTCAGCTTCCAACTCAGTTCAAAACAAAGATGGCCATCAAATCCCTTCTTGACTCAAGTGCTTATGGTCCCAAAGGTAGTAGCCAAGTTGCAGGGCTTATGAGCTGACGTCAGCCCTGCCCATCAGCATCCCCCGAGGAGTAAGCACTCACCAGGCACTCTCCCGTGGTATCATCACAGGATTCCGCGTGGCCAAAGCATTGACAGGGCTCACAGACGCCACCAAAAATAGTGCCATTAACTCGTCTGTGCCTAGGCCAACAAGACTGAAAGGAAAACATGGTCTCAAGTTAGTCTCAGGGATTTTTATTTTTAAAGCTTACTTTTGTCTTTAGCAGATAAAGAAACATATTTAGGTAGCAAACCCAGCAAATGTGCATGTCAAAGCGTTGCCATTATGGAGGCATGGCTACAGAGCTATTCCTCCTGACCTGGGGCTTCGTACTGACCTTAGTGTTATTGGCAGGTATGGGATTAGAGGAAGCATTAACTTGATGACTCTTCTGAAATAGCAAAATAAAGCAGAGATATAAAGAGTTGAACCATGACAGTCTCAAAGTAAAAAGCACAGACAAGAAAACGGAAGAAAAAGTATTGAAAAGCAGCAGCCAACATAAATGGACTCTTCAGAACCTTAGCCTCCTAGAGCATTTAATGTCCTGTCCAAGGATTGTAGATTCTCTGGAATGTCTTCCCTTTCTCACATGCAAACTGCCCTTAACTCTGTCACTTTCAGAAAATCTTTGCAATCATCTGGAAAAAAGGTAGCACTCACTCTTACATTTGATCACCTACATGGCTGACTTCTACACATATATAATTTATAGTTCTCATTCTCAACTTCTTCCATCCTATTATACTTTCTCAAATTTACACAAAATAGTTTATGATTTATTTACCATACATTCCTTAGATATTTTATTTTATGATTTTATTCTCCTAGAACTCTAGTTATATCCATCATTCCTTTTTAAAGTGTAAAACACTTTCTCATACAAAAATAGACTTCTGATTAGAAAAGGGGTATTTGGGTCACAGAGCATCTGTGTGTCAGTGCTGGGTTTCAGTTCACTGTCATGTTTAAGTATCCCTTCTGCGGGGGTCACTATCAACTGGATGGGGTACAAAATAAAGGGGGCAAACACTGCTGCCCTGTAGGAGCTTATGATCTCCCTCAAGTTAAAACTGCATCTTGTGGGTTATTTACTATATTTCTGGATGGTTAACTACAATACAGTATATCATGAAAAGGCCTTTTTTTTTCCTAGCTGAGAGTAGAAACAAGAGAGAAACCACTGAGGTAATAAAGAATATAGAATTGTGCTGTGTATTGTTGGAAATGTTCCTTCTGCCTCAGGATATGAGGATTCTTAAATTTGAACATCGATAGCAAAGACATAAAAAAAGGATGATCTGATACTTCATATCCTAAAGGAAAACAAAAGCAACTTTCTTCTTAATTTGGGCAGTATAGAAAAGAAGGTGCCAATTTTCTAACCCTTTCTAATAATTTTTCCTCATTAAAAATGTTGTCACCCTAGACTCATTATAGAATAGATTTTATAATGTAATATATATTTCTAAAAACTGGTGAAACTATATATTCAGAAGGGAGTAGAAATTAAGGGTGTTGATAATAGGGAGAGAACTGGTTTACCGTTTTGAGGAAAAATATGCATAGGATTGTCATTAATGAGATATATATATATTATATACAGGTATATATATAATATATAAGGTATATATATATATATACACACACATATATATCTGCAAATATATTACTTATCCTGCATCCTCTTTAAATTTCCTAACTCTTTATACCTCTCTCTTAGCCAGTGATTTCATCTCATTAGTCACAGAGAATATTGAAGGCAGTGGAAACTATCTTTCTACTACCAAGTACACAAGCATAAGCCCATAGTTCCATTAGTCATATTTCCCTCTGGAAAAATGGGGATGAGGCATGCAGAATTCCTCATACTCTCAAAGGATTATCACTCCACTTGTAATTCTTTTCCCAATATACCCACTCTGTATGTGGGTATACATACAGAGTGGTGCATCAATAATAGCTTTCCTTTCTGTTAGATCATTACTATCAGCTCGAAAATATGACTTGTATTTCTGTAAAAAATTAGCCAACAGAAAAAAAGACAAAAATACTCTCTTAATATCCCATAACTTTCAAGTGCCTATCTATTTTTGCTTTTAGGTAAGACGGCTCTAAAATATCTTTTCTTTCTCATTTCCCTTCAATGGTTCACTCCATCCTTATCTGTCTTGTGCCATAGTCACTGGATTAAAACTGCTCTTGTCCATGCCACCGAATTCCAGGGAACCAAATCAAATGAACAATTCTACGATTAACATTTTATTTGATCTCTCATCAAGCTATGGTTTAGTTGATTCCTATCTCCCTCAAAAGCCCTCTTCTCACAGTTTTCATGATGTCCCGGGTTCCTGCCCATCTCTTTGCTATCTCCTCTGGTTCAAATCACTTCTCATGGTCAGGAGCTCTTGGGGGCTTAGTCATTTCCTCTTTTTTCCTCCACACTTGCTCCCAGATAATTTTATTCAGCCGTCTAGTTGATGATTTCTTCCAAATACATATCTCTAGACCACACAGATATTCTGAGGTCAAGACCTACATATTCTAACTGGACGTTGACAATATACTTCATAGCTCTTTCAAACCTAATATTTCTAAAATGGATTGTTGATTTTATCATCCCCACCATAGGTGTACCTTCCCTCAATTTTCCTCAGCTAAGTAAACGGCACCACATTCAACTGCTCAGACTCGACATCTGACTCATTCTCAAAATCATTATTACTTTCAATGTTCCCGTGGCATGTCTATCAGTAAGACTGATTGGTTCTACTATCAAAATCTGTTTAAAATAAACAACATGTCTTTTCACATCCTCTGCCATTATCCTAACAAACCTTTATCATCATTACATTCTAACAAAATAGCATATTAACCATTTTACTTCCTGCCATCCCTGCCATATACAGTATGTTCTACACACTGTAGTTATAATGACTTTTTTCAAAAAATTTCACTCAGATCATGGTATCATATCAAATGGTAAGCCACTCCAGTCTTCTTGCCTGGAAAACTTCATGGATAGAGGAGCCTGTTGGCCTAGTTCATGGGGTTTCAGAGAGTCAGACATAACTGGGCAGCAGGAGTGGCAAAGTTTTCCTTCCATTGCATTTAGAATACTACTACAAATTTTTAATCATGCATGCATGCTCTGAATGGTTTGGCTCCTCCAGGCATGTCTTGTGCTATGCTCCCCTTGCTTATTAAGTTCCAGCCATACATGCCTTCTTTCAGGTCCTTGCAGATTCCAAACTGTGTTTCACCTCCTCATTGGTTCCCTTTACCTAAGAAGACCCTAGAGCTCAGTTGAAATGCTTACCACCTTAGACAGTCTTCCCAACAACCTCTCATAATGTAGTCCCTTCCATCTAATCTTCCTACATCTGTTCTCAGAACCTCTATCAAGGCCCCCTGCTTGTTGCCTTCATGGAATTTATCACATTTACTTAAATTTTCTTTCTGGCATATTGTCTAGTCTACCATCAAATACAATGTCCTTGAGGTCACAGACTGTATGTGTGTTGTTCATCATATTACCATCCATATCAAGAGTTTTAATCATCTCAAAATACATGGTCATCAATACCTGTTAGCTAAAATGAAAGTATGGAAGCTTCTATGAAGTAGTTAATATTTCCATCATGTAGAAGAGGAAGCTGAGATTTTAATTAAAAACCTTTTTTAGTACCTAACTTTGCTTTCACTTCCTCATCTGTCTCACTTGTTAAGTGAAATGAACTATGACAATTCTAGGAAAGTATGAAAATATTTGAAAAATAAAATGTGTAGGGATTTATAAAAGGTAGAAATGAAAAAAAAAAAAAAAAGGTAGAAATGATTAAAAAATTCTGAATCAACATTTATGGCCCCAAAGAAAACAGAAAAGAATGATTTATCATGGAATCATATAATCTGTTTTAGGCAAGCTAGAATTAAGATGTTAATACTTAGGCCACCTGATGCGAAGAGCCAACTCACCGGAAAAGACCCTGATGCTGGGAAAAATTGAGGGCAAGAGAAGAAGGGGGTGACAGAGGCTGAGATGGTTGGATGGCATCACGGACTCAACAGACATGAATCTGAGCAAACTCCAGGAGACAGTGAGGGGAAGCCTGGTGTGCTGCAGTCCATGGGGTCGCAAAGAGTCAGATATAACTTAGGACTGAACAACAGTAACAATGGTGTTTGGAATTTACTCAGCTCTTAAAGGATCTGGGAATATCAGTGGTAACAAAGCTAGAATGTCTGTGCTTTCAAACTCAGTAAAAAAGCAAATGAAATCAGGAAAAGATATGGATAGATAAGAGTAAGCTAAGCGACCGGAAGCTTCAATAAAGAAAAGAAAGGATTATTAGAGAGTAGAAGAAATGAAGAGGCCTGAGAGAAACTCCAGAGTTTGAGTTCCTTGTCTTCTGATTTGATTAATTTCTTTTATGGATTCCAAGGTAACTTTATTTATCCATTATTGTGTGAGAAGCACAGGAAGCTTTTCTTATCCTTCTGTTTCTTTGTTCTGACTTTTCCACACCCACTTGCTTCTCTCTTCCTACCTAATTGTTACCATTATTTAGTTTCCAAGTTGAGAATTTTCCACCCCAGGACATTTTCTGTGACCTCTCTTGCTACTGGAACTGATCACATCTTTGAAAGATTATTGCTCTCATGTTCTGTACCACTTATTGGTGCCTTAATTCTATAGGGCTGTGATCCAATTTATCATAGGTATGTGTTCTGTCTTCCTAAACAGACTGTTAGCTCCTTAAGAGTAAGGATTGTGATGTAATCTTGATAATCCCCTCAGCATCTAGGGCAGAATTTACCAAAGATTCTCAATAAATATTTTGGTGAAAGAAAAGAAGAAACAAAATGCATAGCCAATGAAACAATTCTAATATAGACAATTTGAGATTCAGTGGGCATTTGAAATTTGTACAGAAGATGATGAAGAGTACTGAGAATCACCAATGTGGAACTAAATGTGAAAGCCAGAATATAATAAGAGTAGTTTACTTCAGTTGAAATAAGAACTTAGAGGGTCAAAGAGAGCTTTCTGGTTTGAAATAAAAACTGCTAGGTTCTTAATCAAAGAATATGTTTCCTCAAATACAGCATATATTTTATATGTGAAATCAAATTTGGATTGACAGAGCTAATTCATTTCCATTATTATTTTTGTATTCTCTATATGAATTTTTAAAAAGTGATGGCGAATTACATTTAGTTTTATTTTTAGATAGGTGAATCCAAGCTCAGTTAAAGAAAACACGTCTGACATGAGTATGACTCTAAGCCCTGTGTATCCTCTGGAAACAAGCATTATTTTAAAATACAAGAGAACTGAAAAGCAAGGCCTAGGGTATTTCTGTAAATGGCTTAATGGGGTAGTGTGCTGAAGTGGAACATCTTGGTACACTCAGATGACTCCTTAAAGGCACCATTTTTAAAGAATTTAAGCTCCTATTTATATGCAAGCCATGCCCTCTATCAGGGAAATGGTGCTTATATTTTTTGAGCAGATTTCAAGTAAAATCAATTTTCAAACTACCTAAAACATACATAAAAGTAAATAAAAGTTATTACCTTAGAAGGACACATTGCAGTATTAAGTAAGGACCATGAATCTAGAATACTGAGACAACAATAAATATCTCAAACTTTAGGTGCTAAACAAATCAAAGACCTGTAGAAAATTTTCCGAATCAAGGTATTTCTTCCGTATGTTATGTTCTTGACATTTTAAAGATTGAGTCCTTCAGATGACTGTGACTTGGTTGTATTCTTAGGAATAAAGTAGAGAAAGAATGTGGTACATAGGATTAAAAAATGGAGAAAGTGAAAAAGAAAAGAAATAGTGTTTAATTCCTCTCAAGTACTCAGGTGGAAATGAAGGAGAAATATATTGAAATAGTATTCCACCATCATTCATCCCATTTTATCAACAGATTAACGAGAAAACAAAAACTTTCAAAAGCATCAGATTGTTAGCTGTTATGTCATAAGGGAAAATATGATTTCAAGATGACATCATATGAGTAACACTCTATTTGAAAGTCATGACTTTTGGCAGACATTGAAGTTCTTTAAGTAATAAGACATTATCACTTGTGCAATCCTTGATGAAAAAATGAAATTCATTTTAGAATAGTTTAATAGTTAATGCTGAAAGAACTTAGAATGCACTGAAGCTATATTCTTGCAAACTTACTTCACAGGAGGAGCCAGTGTACCCGGGTGGACATTGACAAACTTCCACAGCTGTTGCAAAGCTTCCGTCAGTAGGATAGGGAACTGCAGATTCAAGGTCAACAGAGCTCAGCCTGAGCAGAAGGAAAAAGAGATGGTAAGTAAGCAAACAAGCTCCTAGGTGTTACATCTCTTGAGGAATAGTACAGGAACAATGATGCAAATATAAGCACATGTTTATGATGCGAAAGAAGGCAAATGAATATTACTTGAAGTTCTGGCCATTCATCATATCAGGCAAAGTCAGCCCAGTTAAAAGTGCTCACAACCAGTACCACAATCAAATGCTGAAAAGATATAAGACCATTCTTGCTCATTTCTTGGTTTTTGGCTATATGTTTTCCCTATATTTTTGAGATAGTTTAAAATCATAGTTGAAGGAAATTTTAAAACAGGAAATATTCATATGACTGATTTATTTTTAATAATTAAACTAGAAAAGCAGAGGGACACAATATTCAGTCCAATCTTTTAAATTCAAGCAAAAATGGAAGCAAAGGAAAAGAAATAAGGTAATTATTTTTGTTGCCTTTTCTCAGAAATAAATCTGCATATTAATAGGTAAAAGTGAAACTTTATCAAATGTTCAGTTATATTAGTTAGATCTATTTTCCTAAATTGTTTTAGGCCTAAATTAAATTCACTGCTGTCTGTATTTATGAGTTTCATTTTATTGGTACTTCTGTACAGATCTGGTGATTTTAGCAGAGAGATTTGGTATCACTCGGTATTTTGAAAAAACGCTGATTTGGCCAAATTGAACTGCCATTACATAAACTGGTATATATGTACGTTGTGTGTATGTATTTCTTCCAAAATATGCAACCAATATACATTCACAATTTAAATAAATGTCATTTATGTCTTATTGGCTTTTCACTTTTTCTTTTTTTAAAGAAAATACAAAATCTTCATAGTTAAGAACACAAACTCAAGAGCCAGAGAGATCAAGATTCACATGCTGTCTCTGACATTTACCAGTACCATAGCCTAGGAGAAATGACTTAAAATCTCTAGGTCTCAATTGTCATCTATGTATCAGAGATAATACAAGAGTCCATACATAATGAATTGATTAAAGGATTAAATGAAAGAATGAATGCAAAGTTCTTGATGTAGTATCTAACTCATGTATGTGGTCATAAAATGCTAGGTATTTTATTAACATACATTGACTGTTGAAATCAAATCAAAATGACTACATGAATAATCTACAGGAAGATTCCCTGGAAAAGAAAATGACAACCCACTTCCAGTATTCTTGCCTGGAGAGTTCCATGGACAGAGGAGCCCGGTGGGATACAGTCCATGGAATCGTAAAGAGTTGGACATGACTGAGCCGCTAACAACAGCAAGACTTGATAATACCTTGGAACATGTGTAAGTTCATACATAATTGAGAAGCTGAAAAGGAAAATCATCTTGAAATCATAGAAAACAAACATTTGGATGGGAAATGCTATAGGTGCTGGGTGCTAGCTGGCTTTCTCTAAAGACAAGTGAATTATATTTACCTACAGATTGACTCATTAGACACCATTTTTTGGATGCTTTCTTCTCTGGGGGCACAGTTAAGACAGCTTGGCAGAAGGTTCTAAACTGGCAAGCATTAAAAATCACTGTTTTACAGCATTCAGGTTACATAGAGATTTAAACAAATTTTCAGTCTTTTTCTCCCACCAAATAAACTTGTATATAAAGTGTCACTGGCACTATTTTTAATTGAGATGAATTTCACATAACATAATCACTTTAAGGTGGCCTTTAATACATTCACAGGGTTGTACAACCACCATGTCTGGTTCCAGACATTTTCACTAGCCCCACCTTCCCCCTCCACAATAAAACCCTGTGTCTATCAAGCCGTCACACTCTATTCCACCATTTCCTCAGTTCCCGTCAACCGTGAATCTGCTTCTGTCTCCATGGATTTACCTATTCTGGATATTTCATACAAATGGGCATATATAATATATGACTTTTTGTGTCTGACTTCTCTCTGTTAGCATAGTGTTTTCAAGGTTCATCTATGTTGTAGCACATATCAATATTTCATTTATTTTTATGGTAGTAATATTCTAAAGTCGCTCCGTCGTGTCCGACTCTTTGTGACCCCATGGACTGTAGCCTACCAGGCTTCTCCGTCCATGGAATTTTCCAGGCAAGAGTACTGGAGTGGGTTGCCATTTCCTTCTCCAGGGGATCTTCCCAACCCAGGGGTTGAACTCGTGTCTCCCGCATTGCAGGCAGACACTTTACTGTCTGAACCACCAGGGAAGCCCAATATTCTATCATGGTGGTATGAATATACCACATTTTCTTTACCCATTCATCTGTTGATGGATGCTTGGTTATTTTTACTCTTTGACTATTGTAAATATACTGCTATAAACATTTGTATATATGTCTTTTTGAGTACCCATTTTTAATTCTTTGGGGTATATAACTAGGAGTAGAATTTCTAAATGTGGTGATTCTTAATACAACATAAGGCTTGCAAGAGGTACTAAAATAAAGATACTACTTGTTTATGTTAAGATGAGTTTATAAGCTAGTTCTTAAGAAAAGAGATTCTGATGTGTTATCTCTAAACCTAGCCTGATCACCTCAATACACACCCAACACATTTTTATTGGATGGATGAATCTATGGATGGGTAGGAGGATAGACAAATAGTGGGTAGACAAAGAGACAGATGGATAAATGGATGGATACAAGACTAAAAACACACCATAAATGAATAAATAAATGGATAGAGGAATGGAATGAAATTACATGATGAGTAGTGAGTAACATACTCCAAAACAGTACAATGAAGTTTAACATCCATATTTAGATGAACAAAATCAGACAAATGAAAGAAAAATTACTTATTTGATATAACAAAAAAGATAAATTGAAAGCTGTTAGCATTGGGACTTGAGGCCAAAGGCCAGAACTCATCTGAATTTATTGTGACATCTAATTGCCTGCAACTAATGGACTGTCACATGACAAAGTTGCATTTCTGATCACTTTAATTTCAGAAATAGATGATTTCATGATTACTATACTAGTTGATAGTGAAAGGACAGGGAAACCTGGCATGCTGTAGTTCATGGAGTCACAGAGTCAGACACGACTTAGTGGCTGAACAACAATACTAGTTCATTGGGCTTTCCAGGTGGTGCAAAGAACCTGCCTGCCAATGCCAAAGACAAATAGAAGATCCCCTGGAGGAGGGCTTGCCAAAGCACTCCAGTCTCTTGCCTGGAGAATCCCATGGACAGAGGAGCCTGGTGGGCTACAGTCCATGGGGTCTCAAAGAGGACACAATGGAAGAGACTTAGCACGCATGCACACTAGTTGATTATCATATAAAAGACTATCACAGCTTACTAACCAGGAGCCTGGTCAATTATATATAGATATAGTCCCAGGACAATCAACATAAGATTAATAAACAAAAAATTAAGAAAGAGTATTCACACATGCTAAATTGAACTATTTTGAATCCTAAAAGAAGATGCTGTGAAAGTGCTGCACTCAATATGCCAGCAAATTTGGAAAAGTCAGCAGTGGCCACAGGACTAGAAAAGGTCAGTTTTCATTTCAATCCCAAAGAAAGGCAATGCCAAAGAATGCTCAAATAATGCACAATTGCACTAATCTCACACACTAGCAAAGTAATGCTCAAAATTCTCTAAGCCAGGCTTCAACAGTACGTGAATCGTGAACTTCCAGATGTTCAAGCTGGATTTAGAAAAGGTAGAGGAACCAGAGATCAAAATTGCCAAGATCCATTGGATCATCGAAAAGTGAGAGAGTTCCAGAAAAACATCTACTTCTATTAACTATGCCAAAGCCTTTGACTGTGTGGATCACAACAAACTGGAAAATTCTTCAAGAGATGGGAATACCAGACCACCTGACCTGTCTCCTGAGAAATCTATATGCAGGTCAGGAAGCAACAGTTAGAACTGGACATGGAACAACAGACTGGTTCCAAATAGGAAAAGAAGTACGTCAAGGCTGTATATTGTCACCCTGCTTATTTAACTTATATGCAGAGTACATCATTTGAAATGCTGGGCTGGATGAAGCACAAGCTGGAATCAAGACTGCCAGGAGAAATATCAATAACCTCAGATATGCAGATGATACCACACTTAAGGCAGAAAGCGAAGAAGAACTAAAGAGCCTCTTGATGAAAGTGAAAGAGGAGAGTGAAAATGTTGACTTAAAACTCAGCATTCAGAAAACTAAGATCATGGCATCTGGTCCCATCACTTCATGGGAAATAGATGGGGAAACAATGAAAACAGTGACAGACCTTATTTTGGGGGGCTCCAAAATCACTGCAGATGGTGACTGCAGCCATGAAATTAAAAGACGCTTGCTCCTTGGAAGAAAAGTTATGACCAACCTAGGTAGCATAGTAAGAAGCAGAGACATCACTTTACCAATAAAGTGGTGCCAACTGTTTGGTCAAAGTGTTGGTTTTTCCAGTGGTCATGTATGGATGTGAGAGTTGGACTATAAAGAAAGGTAAGTGCCAAAGAATTGATGCTTTTGAGCTGTGGTTTTGGAAAAGACTCTTGAGAGTCCCTTGGAGAGCAAGGTGATCCAAGCAGTCCATCCGAGAGGAAATCAGTCCTGAATATTCAGTGGAAGGACTGGTGCTGAAGCTAAAACTCTGATACTTTGACCATCTGATGTGAAGAACTGATTCATCTGAAAAGACCCTGATGCTGGGAAAGATTGAATGTGGGAAGAAAAGGGGACAACAGAGGATGAGATGGTTGGATGGCATCACTGACTCAATGGACATGAGGTTGAGTAAGCTCTGGGAGTTGGTGATGGACAGGTAAGCCTGGCGTGCTGCAGTCCATGGGATCGCAAAGAGTCAGACACAACTGAGTGACTGAAATGAACCAAACTGAAGTTGCTTCAGTCATGTCCGACTCTTTGCGATCCTATGGACTGTAGTATCCAAGGAGAAGGAAAAGGCAACCCACGCCAGTTTTTTGCCTGGGAAATCTCATGGACAGAGAAGCCTGGTGGACGACAGTAAATGGGGTCGCAGAGTTGGACACTTCAGTCAAAGCAACTAAGCGTGGACTGTAGTAAAGCAACATTTTAGAATAGAAAGAAAGTAAATGACTACATTAAGAAACAATTTAAAATGGAACAAAACAAAAATATTTTCAGTGAATTACCAACTTTCATTTGTCTTTGAAACAACAGATGTTCCTCTTCTTAATCTATGTAACCATTTTGAGCTATGAGAAATTTCGGCACTCAAACATCTTTCCCAGCAATATTCCACATTAGTATTCACCGAGCAGTCCCAATGTTCATTAGGTTCTGATATTTGTTAAATGGGATTTTAATGTGTTTAATAGTTTTTAGTGTTACTCTTGAAGACGTCTGCAGTTTATTCTTTTTCCCCTCTCAATATGGTCATTTTCTTTTCTTGATACAGGCTGTATTCATTAAAATACATAATGCTGGTAGTAATAAAGTATTGTTGGAGATGCATGAACTGTCAAAGATTTGTCAAATGTTCTAGCCATTTCTTTCTAATTATTATGAAAGGGAAATACAGATAAGATGATGGATAAAGAGCAAAGGCATAATTATATAAGCTATTATTGAAAATATTGAAATCATATAAGAAACATTGCCCTGGTACCAACTTAAAGAGTGCTCTGTATATTTTTTTTTATTATATTTTCAACCAGAGTTAGATATATCATGCTTCACAAAAAGGGAAAAAAAGTCCAAATTATTCTTTAAATAATAGGACATTTGATCTTAAAACCCTTTTAAATAATTTTTTTAATTCACTTTTTTTTAAAAAAATATAGAAAGACCTCCATTTAATTCTACTAAATAAATGTTACTTTGGGTTTGTTCAGTTCAGTTCAGTTTAATCGCTCAGTGGTGTCCGACTCTTTGTCACCCCAATGCCAGGCCTCCCTGTCCATCAAAACTCTCGGAGTCTACCCAAACTCATGCCCATCGAGTCGGTGATGCCATCCAGCCATCTCATCCTCTGTCGCCCCCTTCTCCTCTTGCCCACAATCCCTCCCAGCATCAGGGTCTTTTCCAAAGAGTCAACTTTTGCATGAGGTGGCCAAAGTATTGGAGTTTCAGCTTCAGCATCAGTCCTCCCAATGAACACCCAGGACTGATCTCCTTTAGGATGGGCTGGTTGGATCTCCTTGCAGTCCAAGGGACTCTCAAGAGCCTTCTCCAACACCACAGCTCAAAAGCATCAATTCTTCAGCCCTCAGCGTTCTTCACAGTCCAACTCTCACATCCATACATGACCACTGGAAAGACCATAGCCTTGACTAGATGGACCTTTGTTGGCAAAGTAATGTCTCTGCTTTTTAATATGCTGTCTAGATTGGTCATAACTTTCCTTCCAAGGAGTAAGCATCTTTTATTTTATTTATTTATTTATTTATTTTTTGGAGTAAGCATTTTTAAATTTCATGGCTGCAATCACCATCTGCGGTGATTTTGGAGCCCAAAAAAATAAAGTCTGACACTGTTTCCACTGTTTCCCCATCTATTTGCCATGAAGTGATGGGACCAGATCACATGATCTTAGTTTTATAGATAGAGATTTTATTGTTGTTCAGGGGCTTTGTTCTATTTCATTTTTGATGCAACACAAGATGATGACTTAGAATTTCCTTTAGCCTCTGCCTTGTGAAAGTTCCACAAAGTACCACTCAGTTAATGAAATCTAATCATTTTTTATCTCATACCTAAAAAGGCAACAGAATCATTTACAAACTCAGTCAGTGTCTGAGTGAGCTATGTTGGTATGAGCTGGACATTTCCCCCAAACATTGTCAGTCCTATGCCAACTAAGGGAAATAACAAACAGAATCTACTATTGTTGCAAACCATTCATCAAATATATACTAAATGCTAATATGGGAATTCATATTTCTTTCTCCTTAGTCCTACCAATATGCATTGTGTTCACTTCCAGTGCACTCTTAATATATACCACAAACATACGTCTGACTTTGATAATGGACTATACCTTGTTTGAATTCACTGATCATTTACCCATCTTTGAACCCTCTTTCCTTAGCCTAGAACTACCACATCATAATTACTGTGTACTGAGTGTGCATTATAATAATTATCACTTCTGTGCATTATAATGGGAACTTGAGACATATCTCCCTTAAGTATCAATGAAACAGGGATTCCCTGCAGGCTTAGTGGGGACGAATATTTCTGCCAATATAGAGACACAGGTACGATCTCTTGGTCTGGGTAGATTCCACATTCCGTGGAGCAACTAGGCCCGTGTGACACAACTATTGAGCCTGTGCTCTAAAGGCGAAGAGCCACTACTACCGAGCACACGCCGCAACTACCGAATCAGTGCTCCCGAGAGCCTGTGCTCCACGAGAGAAGCCACCGCAATGAGAAGCCCACGCACAACTAGAGAGTGACCCTCCTCTCTGCACATGGGGAAAAGCCAGCGCAGCAACGAAGGCCCAGCACAGCCAAATAAAGAAATAAATAAAATTATATTAAAAAAAATCAATGAAACCAATGCGGTGATCATGTTTCTGCCCACATTTACAAAGGAAGAACCCGAAGCTCAGAGAAGTAAAGGGCTTTGTCTATATAATACTGTCTGCAAATATTGTGCAGCACAGGCTGAAACCAAAACCCAACGGTTAGCCTGTTGCCCAACACTGTCTCCCACTGTTCAGCAGACAGAAGCTCAGATGTCTCAGATACACCGTTTTCTCACTGGGCATTCAATCCTGAAACTTAGGTGTGCTTCTGCCATTTTACAAAAGAGGAAGCTGAGATTCAAATACACAGGGAAGGCACTCAGTAAATGCTGGCAGACTGAATAAATCCAATATTACAGAATAGATTTGGGAGGTAGTGAAAGGCAATGGGGAAAAAAAGCACATGTTAGTATAAAACCTGGCTGAACCTCTTCCCCAAAGCAAGTTATAGAAATCTTTTTAAGATCATTAGAGCCTTCATTGTAATAATTTCTTCAAATGTGATTACCTGGATTATTACTTTCATAAGGTAGAAGTATACTATCAAAAAAAAAGTATACTATCTGCACTATTTCTATAATCATCAAAACACTCCTTTGTTTATATGGATTTTTCTAGATTATTTATTGGATAATTTATTAGATAAATTCTGTGTAATGTTTTTGATACTGGGGGGGGAACACTCTTAAAAGTCATGTGAAAATGTCTAGCCTTGGAGAAATTTATTCTCAAACAATAAAGATATATGGGTTGTATCACAACAAAGTCACAATGGGCTCAGTTACGCTGGGCTAACAAACAACTGAATTCTCAGTGGCTTATCAAATAACAAAAGTTTACTCATGGAAAATCCTCTACGTTTCTGGGTAACCTTTCAAGGCAGCTGACCTCCACGTGCTGTCAATATTTCAGAATGTTTTTATGTTCTGGTAACTGTGTAAGCTCCATAGAGTCTCCTACAGGCAATTCAATGCTTTTCTAGGGTTGGGAATGGGGATAGTAGTACAGGAAAAATACACCACTTCAGCTCACATTTCATTGGCCAAACCAAGACCTATGATAACATCTACCCTCAAAGGAAATGCAATATTTCAAAAGAAGGAGATTAAAAATTAGATGAACTGTACTATAATGTCTACTATAGGGTATAAGGTCTTCCCTGGTGGCTCAGATGATAAAGAATCTGCCTGCAATGCAAGAGATCTAGCTCAATCTCTGCGTCGGGAATATCCCCCAGAGAAGGAAATGGCTACCCACCCCAGTATTCTTGATTGGAGAATTTCGTGGACAGAGGAACCAGGCGCTTTACAGCCCACGGGGTCGCAAAGAGTCGGACACGACCGAATGACTAACACTTTCACTTTCACAGGCGATAAGAAAAATATCAAGTTAAATATCAAGGATTGCTACTGAAACTAAGGTTTGGAGAATTTAAAGGAGAAAGATTCACAGTTAAGTTGATTTCTCTTACATTCTTAAAGGAAGAATGAAAAGTTTTCCATTTTTATCTTCATTTATTAATGAGTTCAATGAGAAGGAAATCAATTCATTTTATCACATGGGCTTCTCAGTACTGTGGAAAAGAATGACAGCAAAAATGGTCTCAATTTTGAAATACCAGTCCATTCTTAATTCTACATATCTTCAAGTCTTAAGGGTAGTTGGAGAAAATGGTACTTCCTAGAATGTGCAGGTCAGGTGGAAATGCTTCAGATTTGTGTGCTGACTGGCCATGAGCGAAGCACTTTTGCTTTAATTCCATTCTCACAGTGACTTTTTGACACTGACAAGCAATTGTCCTCCTCATTTTACAGATGAGATGACTGAAATCCAAAGAGATCTAAAACAACACTTATGTTCACAACTATTAAACAGCTAACTTGAAAACAGAAGTCAAAATTCTAACCTGCCACCCCATTCTCCTTCCACTATTCAATTCCAGTTCCTCTGTATCAGGAGAAACATAAGCCCATTTGCTGAGAGAACTACCATGGAAGTAAATCCTCCTTAAATAATTCTAAACATGAATTTCTGTTGTGATAACTTCAATTTACTTGTGCTTACACACAAGCCGTATACCAAGTTGGAAGCCTACTGTGCAAGACAAGTTGAAATCAATTCAACTGATGTTTTACAAATAGGACTCAATCCACTCATAGATCAGAGATAAATAAAATATAACAAGCTTACTGACTCAAGATTCATGCTGGCTTGTGGCTCACCTGAGTGGATAGGAGTTTCACACGCAACATGGCTTTGAGTCCTGAACGATAGCGCCCTGTGTAATGTAGACTGCAGAGAGCAGCATCACTTACATGGATTAGTTCCTGCGTCGGATCCCACAGCCATGCTCTGTGAACATGTTGCTCATGTATGGTTAAAGCTCAGAAGGCTCAAATGAAGCCAGTGATTTTAAGATGAGTAGACACTAAAATTATCTCACATGAATCAGGGAGAAAGGCTTTGGATTAACTAGTCTGAGAAGCAAGGCTGGCAAAAATAAACAAACCCCTCAGCCACTTTTTGTCAATTTGCTTGTCATTTATTTTGAAATCCAGAGGACTCATCTCTTTGTACTCGTTAAACATCATGACAGTCTCTGTTTACTAAATGTGAAAAAACATAATTAATTCCGAAGTGCTGCTTCTCATCTTCACGGCATTTTAACCCAGCTTCTAGCAGCATTGACTATGCAAAACAGGCACATTGTTTGGCAGTGGTTCTGTTTCTGAATCTGTGATTCTCTCCTTAGGGAGATGGTAATGATGATTACACTTAGTTGAAATACTACAAGTGAAAGACAAACTAGACAGCACAGGCAGATGAAGGGGGGGTGTGGAGCAACAGCAATTAAAAAACCCTCTTGTAGATAAACCAGCATTGGAGACATTGCTGTGCTGATGGGTATGCCAAGCTGTCGGTTTGGGGTCACATTTGATCATCTAATTTAAGCTGCTTCAGGACAAAATTGGGCTTGCCAGGTGGTATTAGTGGTAAAGAACTTGCATGCCAATGCAGGAAACCTAAGAGATGCTGGGTTTGATCCCTGGGTCTGGAAGATCCCCTGGGGGCGGGCATGGCAACCCACTCTAGTATCCTTGCTTGAGAATCAAATGGACACAGGAGCCTGGAGGTCTACAATCCACGGGGCTGTAAAAGTCAGACACAGCTGAAGCGACTTAGAAGGCACATGTGCGGAGAATATTGCCATGAAGTTTGTAAGTCATTCTTTTTTTAATGGAAAGCAGCCTTTAGGGTGCCTCTTATGGACATGTTTAGCTCACGTTGGGGAGTTCTCTCTTTAAGGAAACAAAACAGAGAGTAGAAAGGGATAGTCCCTTGAAAGTGTTCAAGGTAATGAGCACTTTACATAATTATCACATATACTTTTCACAATGACCCTGAAAGGTAGGCACTATTATCTCCACTTCACATTTGAAGAAATCCAGTTTCCATAAGGACCAACCACTTGCCAAAGGTCACACATATAATAAGCAATAGAGCTAATTGAATTCTTAGTCTTATTTTCCTTGATATCATGCAGCCATTATAGTATTACAGTGTTTCACAAAAAAAACTTGTGGTTATTCAAATGAAGGTACTTGTATCTCTCATTATCAACCATATACTATTGTCAGAATTTACTGAATGAATTAATGGAAGAAAACATTTTGCAAACCACTTTCTGAATATGGGTATCTTGGTATTATATCACTTTACTTTTCCACTATTTGAGTCATCATAAAGGAGACTCTGCTTTCCAGTATCGCATTTCTCAGTATAGGGATCATTTTTATTGCATGGTCTGGCAGAACTGAGAATCATCAATACTGAAAAAGGACTAAGACAAATTCATCCTGGGTAGGTAAAATTTTAAAGATCAATGGAAACACTTTTCAGAAAACCAGTGCTCCATCATTAACTATTATTTGAAGATGGCAAACCTTAGGGATCTTCAGTCACTTAGCACTTGCATGTCTGCCCCAAGGCAAATGTAAGAGCTGGGAGATGCAATTCCTGAGTTTACCTGAAGATGGCATCCATCCCAAAGTTGTATGTGATCTGTATGAGGACTCTCTGCAAATTCACAAGCACCGTCATAAACTCCTTTCTACTGACTGGGAAATTTGTACCATATGTGGTAAATGATTCTTCTTTAAGTGACAACACATTAATATGTTCTTCAGATGGTTGCAGATACACCTCATCTTGGGCTGAGCTGATTCTCAAGTCATTTCCCTAAAGGGGAAAAGAGAGTATTAAAGGATAAAACTGTGAAAAAAGGGATTCTCGTCTTTGTAGGTTATCCTCAGTAGGTTTATTTCAGGTTAGCTTTCCCTGTCAGCATATTTCTAGCAGGTATAAAAGGCAGAGAAAACAATTTAAATAGTAGCCTTAACTCAATGTACCACAAAGTATAAGCTTCTTGGTTATGCGTGGCGGCTCTGCTTCCCCTATTAACTAAAATAATTAATACTTGGTAAGTCTAGATATATATGATTATAAACAAATACATCAATTTTATAGAAGTGCGCAAAACCAAATATTTCAGATATACTATTTTATGGTGAATGTGGATTATATAGGAAAATGGGGAAGAAAAGTTAAAACAGTGTATGAAGCTATTGTTTTAAGGGACTCTTCAATCTGGGGAAAAAAGAAACAGGAAAAAATCCTACTGTTTCATGATTACAATCAGATAATGGCATTATTATCATTTGGGTTAACCTTTTATCTTAGTTCATTCATATTAATAATATATAGCTTCTCAATATTTTACATTTAGAGAACCCCTTTTATCTCAAAGGAATTCCATGACATACTTCTATTTTCATACACACACACATATGTAATGATATATATCACTCAGATCACTTCACCTAATACTGGAAACATTCATTTTGGGGAAAGACTTTTTTTAATATTGATTCTCATGCATGAACATTTCAAGACCAAAACAACAACAGAGCCCCATGCTAAATCAACATAGATCCCTTTGGACCCATAAATATGCATGAAGTGTGTGCCTTTGTGTGAGCAGAGGAGAAGAAAGGAAGAATATGAGAAAGGAAGGAGGCTTTTATGTGATAACTTTAGGCTTCTAGCCTTTGGGAACCGCCTGTGTCCCTCCAAATGCTCAAAGCAGTTTCTCCTATATTTTCCTTAGTTAAAAGAGTTTTGAAGTCAAGATTCAACTGTACCTAAATAGATAAGTTTCCCTTTTTCCATTGACTTCTACATAATATAAACAAAGGTATAAACAATAAAATCTACTTGGAAGCAAGGAGAGATGGAAAAACTACAACTACATAAATCAGCCATTTGCTCAAACACTTTTAGTATCCTTATATTCTGGGGAACATGGTCATTAGGTTTTAAATTTAAATTTCAAGTCTGCTCTAAAAATCCCCTTTACCATTGGAACCCAAGACCTATGTTCAGTCTTCTAAACATGTCTCAGAGTGAATGGCAGGAAAAAATTCCCAAGATACAATATTTTTCTCTAGTAGTGCATAAATGAATGTTAAACTAGTTAGTGAAGGATAACCTCAGATTACATGAGTGTAAAGCAGTTAAACATAAATGACACTTTCCATACTCTACCTCTAAAATAACCATAAGCTGGAGTGTGTGTTCTGCATCTTCGTTTGCTTCTTCAAGGTCATATGATACGGTAAACATCAACTGTCCTCCAGCTGCTGTGAGCTACAAGAGAGAAGATGCGTCATCATTACGGGACAGGAGATGGGCTATTAAACCATGCTGTGCTTATTATTTTTAAATTATTTTATTGTTCTGGAGGGCAGGATTTGGAAGAAACAGAAATCATGAGTGTGCGGATTGAGAATGATAGACATTTCTTTAGGAGTAACCTTTATACGAACCTTACCTATCAATGGCAAGCCTGACACACATGTAAATTCATGCATTCTTTTTCCTGGTATTGCAGGCTTGCTGAAATAGGTTAATTTCCAGGGAACCAAACACAGCCCCTCCTGTCATTTTTCCTAGTGTGTAGCTTGAGCTTTACAATTCCCCAACAGAGAAGGATCTTTGCTAAAACTGGGAGATTTCTACTCATCGCCGAGGGTCACTCACTTTCTGTGGGTCTAAACGCTTCCAACAAAGACATCACTCCATTTCACAGGTACTTTACCTAGACTATAAGCTATGCTGGAGAATGTTGTTGGTCAAAGAAAAAGAAATAAAGCAGCAAATTTTATATCATGATAAAATTTAATCAAAATTCCCAAAGAAGATACACTTTCCCTTGTGCAATCAAATATGCTTAGTGTGAATGAATGCTGTCATCGTTTTTCATTACACAAAATTCTTTCCTTCCAACATGCATGCTGAACCCCATACAATGTATGCTTGAGGTTTATATTTGCTGACATTGACAGTAACCTTGTACAAAGGATTAAAAAAAAAAACAGGAAAGCAAGATCATTTACAGGACAGGAATCAACATTGGAACTTGAATGACAGACGATGCAAATGTTGCAGTGCTTTTCTAAAAAGTTCCACCCCAGCATTGTAAATAGACACTCAAAACAAAGCTGATGATTTGTATTCTGCCGTTTCCTCCTTACTGACAAGCAGAGGCCGAGCTTCGCAGAGCCTGGGCTCTCTGTGGCTTCTCATGGCAGACCCTGACCACAAAGCCACTTCTGGTGATGCTCCAGGTGGAGGAGGAGGAACCCAGATTCCTTTCAGAGTTGTTCCATTGGGAATAGAACACAGCTCGCCATGGCTGATTAAACAAGGTTTTTAAATCACAGCTTCTCAATGTCTTCTAAGAGCTCATTACAGAGAGCTCTATAAGGAACAAAAATTCAGAAAACTTTTATTTCCCTGCTCCACTGAAAAATAGCCCTATTTTAATGTCTTTTCATATCTAAAATAATAAATATCTGCCTGGACTATAGCACTTGGCATTACTGTGAGTAATGAGGTGTGAACCTACGTAAAAGTTTTTGGTTCTATTAAGATAAGCTTCCAAAATTACACAAAACATGCTTGTTCAAAAATCAACCAGACATTTTCTTAATGATGGGAGTCCAGAAAGGCATCAGCAAAGAATGTTTCATATATTTCAAAGAGGACTTAATCATTCAGAATTTCCTAAATTAATAAAAATATTTAATAGGAGGTAGGGATGAGTTTGGAAAAGACATTGGGGTATAATGTCGCAAACTTTTGAGCTTCTAAATGTATTTTGATTATTAAAATTTAGATTACATGCTATTATCCTTCTAGAACAGTTTTCCTTAAAAAAAGAAAAAGATCAAGGTAAATTAATTCTTAATTTCCTTAAATCAATTTAAGAAACTTAAAGGTAACTCCCATTTTGCCAAAGAAAAGAGCCAAAATGTAATCTGAATATCCCAGATGTTGAGACTCAACATGAAAAGAAAAATGTTTGATTAGTTACAATATTTGATTTGTCAGTATATTTTCCATACCTACTTATAACAAAGTCATATCATATATGAAGTAATATAATATTGAGAAAGTAATGAGGGTAGAAATGGGGGGGAAACAACAAATAACTACATAGAAAAAGAGAGGGGCCTTTTATAGGTCAATAATATACAGCACAAACAATGGAGCAGAATTCGTTCAACCTGTTCACCTGAGGGCTTATAGTAACAGTAGTAATGCTAATGAGAGATAGCTTTCTCATTCATATTTCATAAAACAACTTTTTTCTATACTCTTTCATGCATCTCTGATATTCATGCTTAGGCATCATTAGAACTGGTTTTTTAATCATCTAACAGTTTTCATGAGTGAATCTTTTTTGCTTCCACCTAGGTTGTGAAATAATAGGCAATTTTAAATAGATGCATGATATTGTTACCAGATGTTTTTTCCCCAAGCTACAAGTGTTCATTTCCATAATATTAAAATCATTGTCTATTTCATTCACCCTAAGGTATATACTGATGATATATTTCTATATAACTACTTAGTCAAGTAGTTATTTAAGTAATTTTTTAAAAAGCTTGTTTTAATATCATCCTTTAATTGAAAAACTGCATCTCCTAGGAATAGGGCTTCCTGCCTGCCTGCAATACAGGAGACTTGCGTCGATCCCTGGGTCAGGAAGATACCCTGCAGGAGGAAATGGCAACCCACTTCAGTATTCTTGCCGGGAAAATCCCATCCACAGAGAAGCCTGGCGGGCTACAGTCCACGGGGGTAGCAAAGAGTCCGACATATTGAATGACTTAGCACACCTCCTAGGGTTAATTATTTATTCTCTGCAGAAGGTGAAGCTCCAATACTTTGGCCACGGCAAAGAGCCGTCTCATTAGAAAAGACCCTGATGCTGGGAAAGGCTGAAGGCAGGAGGAGAAGAGGACGACAGAGGATGAGACGGTTGGATGGCAGCACTGACCCAATGGACAAGAGTTTGAGCAAGCTCTGGGAGATGGTGAAGGACAGGGAAGGCTTGCATGCTGCAGTCCATGCGGTTGCAAACAGTTGGCCACGACTGAGCGACTGAACCACAACAAAACTTTGCTTCTATTTATCCATCAACTGGATAATAATCTCTTTATAAGAAATGAAACCAAGCATTTCTTAGTATTGTTTCCAGCTAATATGTCTTCCCCAAAGGGTTCATATCACTGGAGACAGTCTTTGTAACAAGTCAGTTATTTGTTGTTCAGTCACTCAGTCGTGTCTGACTCTCTGCAACCCCATGGACTGCAGCACACAAGGCTTCCCTGTCCTTCACCATATCCTGGAGTATTGCTCAAATTCATGTCCATCGAGTCCATGATGCCATCCAACCACCTCGTCCTCTGTTGTCCCCTTCTCCTTCTGCCTTCAATCTTTCACAGAATCAGGATCTTTTCCAATGAGTCAGCTCTTTGCATCAGGTGGCCAAAGTATAGGAGCTTCAGGCTTAGCATCAGTTCCTCCCATGAATATTCAGGCCTGATTTCCTTTAGGATTGACTGGTTTGATCTCCTTGCAGTCCTGGGACTCTCAGGAGTCTTCTCCAACACCACAATTCAAAAGCATCAATTCTTTTTTTTTTTTTAATTTTTTTTATTAGTTGGAGGCTAATTACTTCACAACATTTCAGTGGGTTTTGTCATACATTGATATGAATCAGCCATGGATTTACACGTCTTCCCCATCCCAATCCCCGCTCCCACCTCCCTCTCCACCCGATTCCTCTCGAAACATCCCACCCTCGCCTTCTCCCAGAGAGTTCAAAAGTCTGTTCTGTATTTCTGTGTCTCTTTTTCTGTCAAAAGCATCAATTCTTTGGTGCTCAGATTTCTTTATGGTCCAACTCTCACATCCATACATAACTACTAAAAAAAAACATAGTTTTGATTAGATGGATCTTGGTTGGCAAAGTAATGTCTCTGCTTTTTAACAGGTTGTCTATGCTTGTCATAGTTTTTCTTCCAAGGAGCAAGTGTCCTTTAATTTCATGGCTGCAGTCACCATCTGCAGTGACTTTGGAGCCCAATTAAATAAAGTTATAAAAACTTCTTTCCTATGGAATATTTGTTTTCTGGAGGAAAAGCTATAAGTTGTCCTTTCAAATATAGCTTTGGATGAAGGCTTCTCTGTCTTCTCCATCTATATTCTGCTCCATACTCCAAATGCCATATTGACTTGGCTCTTTCACCTGCTTGCTTCTCCACCCTTCAATAATTCCTTGAATGTCCCAGTCTTCACTATCTCCATCAAATCAAATGTGCACAGAGCTGCAAGTCATCAACTGACTTTATTGTCTCCGCTAGCTATTATCTCTGGGCATTTGTTAGTTTTGCTGTCAAACTCTCAAGTATGGGGTATTACTTCATTTTCTTTACTTCTACTCATCCAACCTTACTTATTTGATCTACTGCAGCCTGCTTTCCACACTTAGAACTTCACTAACAGTATGTCTTGAAAGGTCATTTACCAGCTCTATCTGGCAACCACGGACGGGCTTTTGTTCAGTTCCATGTGATGTGTGATAATTCTTGAGATTCTTGACTCCTTGGTTTTCTACTGCACTAAACTTCTCTGATACTTCTTTCTCTGGAGTATGACAGAGGTACCTCTGTCTCCACTATAAATACATTTTTCTTTTCTTATATATGTACTCAGTATATGGCTGTTTCTAAGATTCCCTCCCTTTTTTGGTTATCCTTTCTTACTGACTTTCCATTCCTCTCATGGACTGAACTGTGTTCAGCCCTGGTTTCTCAGTCTGTATCTCCCATCCTGACCCACATTCCTGCATGAATCTGGTCATGGTGCCATAAAAAAGGTCCCCAAACTGGGAAAACAACAGAAACCCGAGCTCAAGGTGTCAGCTGGGAGAACCACCCTCAGCTGCCCACTTGCATCAATCAGTAGCATTCTACATTAATAAATCTACTTCTTGCCTATCAGAGAAAAGGAAAGATGTCAGCAAGGCTGGTTTCCTTTTAGGCCCCTCACCTTGGCTTGTAGATGGTCCTCTTTCTGCTGTGTTCTCCCACGATCTTCCTTCTGTGTCTGCCTATGTCCTCATTTCCTCCTCTTATAAGGAAAACTCATAGTGTATCAGGGACCACGTTAAGTGCCCCGTTTTAGCTTAATCAGAATAAAGGATCCTTTCTTCAAATTAGGACTTCAACATGTGCATTTCGGGGGGACAGTTCAGCCTCTAACAGTTCTGTACTGAATGATTGTTTGATAACATATCAAATACCCAGAATACCCGAAGTTTATTATCTGGCTCTTCCCAGGAAACAAACAAGTATTTTGCCAACCTCCATGAGTCACATGAGTCAAGCCACTGCTTCATTTCTCTGTTGTAAAGTGGAAACTATAGATATTGCATAATACTGTTTTCACTCTATTATTTATATCAGATTAGTGCCTCAGTCCTATTCCTTGAGATGCTTCTTGTCTAACTTTCTGTTCCCATTGCTATATCATACTCACTAGGTGCTCATCAAGCATTCAAATTCAATTCTCTGACTCTAGTCTTACTGGGGAAAGTTTAACCAACAGTTAGTACTGCTATTGCACTTCCTTAATGAAGAACCTGCCGTGGCCCTGAGATCTGTCGTATCATTGACGTTTCTGTGCAGTTTCAATACACTGTAGGATCTATCTGGCACCCTGTTCACCAGCTCCGCACACAGATGCCCCAGAGCACTGCAGTAAACTCACAAAGGCACAGGGGGATGCTACAAATGTTTGAAGGAAACAGAGAAATGCTACGTAGCTATTGGACAGCCCATAAGCAACTAGCTCTGGGTAGTTCACAATTTTGACAGATAATACCGTATTCCTCTAGGGGATAGTCTCAAAATTTTGAGCTATGTTTTTGTTTACTTGCATTTTCAGTCATGTCATATCTTTGTTAAGGAAAGTTTTCAGTGAATGTTGTGAATAAAAACCAAGTGTTGTACAAAAATTAATGTGTAGCAGAAAATAAAGGCAGCAGGGTCTCATCTGATTCTAGGTTTTGAGAATTTGAATATTACTCATCAAGAAAAACCCCATTAGTAAGTAACTGCAGTAATTTATGAAGAAAAGAAATCATCATATTGTTTAAATTTATGTGCATTATTTTTTAACGACTGCTAAGTTGCTAAATTACAAATATTTATTGTTGTTCAGCCCTAACTACTGTGGCACATTTCAGTTGATCTAGAAGGCAATGTGAAAAAAATATGGAGATGCTAAGTGAACTGACTCATTGGAAAAGACCCTGATGCTGGGAAAGATTGAAGGCAAGAGGAGAAGGGGATGACAGAGGATGAGATAGTTGGATAGCATCACCAACTCAATGGACATGAGTTTGAGTAAGCTCCGGGAGTTGGTGATGGACAGGGAAGCCTGGTGTGCTGCAGTCCACGGGGTCACAAAGAGTTGGACATGACTGGGCGACTGAACTGAAGAGAACCACAAGTTGAAAAAGTTTTGGAATTCCCAATCTAGCCTATTTTTATATCCATTCTGCTACTGATATTTACTTAAGGTAATTTTTCTGCTGAAATTCTCATTCTTACGGCTCTCTGACCACTGAAATGCTGCTTTTCTTTCTTTGCCTGGATAATATCCCTCTGGACAGAAGACTAGGAAGAAGAAACTCTTTCAGTGATGTTCTTAAAATCTACCAAGACATCAGCAGCAGCCACAAATGGTAAAAGAGCTAAAGGATTAAAAAAACAAAAACACACAGAACTCTGTATGAACCAACTCATCCCACAGCAATAAAGAATCCTAACAATACATCACACAACATTGTTGAGTTATGTGTACTGTGCGTAACTTAAGCTTTCCACAGTTTTGGACTTTGTAGACTTAATTATCAGTTTTATATTTGACATTTTCATATTAGTTCATCTTGGGGACAACACTGATTTCTCTAATTTTATGAAGCACTCCATATACAGAGAATAGATTTCATTTTCTCTGGCTATTAAAAACCAAGTTGTCATCATCTATTAGCTAGAAATATTTGCTTTCCCACAGGTAGAAATAAGTGCAATTCCAGTTTACTTTAGGGCAATTGTTATATGTACTGGATGGATTAGACTATATTTACCAGAGATGAAAACTGTATCTCTTTTAAATACAAAGAGAAAGTGAATTTAATGAAGATATTTCATTCCATAGGAGTCCCCAGAGACCTAGCCTTTTACTTTTCCCCCTAATTATGTTTCCCTGGTGGCTTAGAGGGTAAAGAATATGCTTGCAATGCAGGAGATCCCAGTTCAATCTCTTCCTAGGTGGGGAAGATCCGCCGGAGAAGGGAATGGCTACCCACTTCAGTATACTTAACTGGAAAATTCTGTGGGCAGAGGAGTCTGGTGGACCACAGTCCATGGGGTTGCCGAGTATCGGACACAACTGAGCAACTAACATTTTCACTTTTTCACTTATCTATGAATTAAAATTCTCTCTGCGGAGATTCAGATATCAAGTTGCGAAGGCACTGCCAGACCAAGGAGCAGCACCCATCCCTTCCTGGAGATGGTTCAGTGCTAAGCCCTTCACTCTCCTGATCCTCAATTTCACCCCATTAAGAAGAGAGCAACATAAGGAACTGTTTCCCACGAGGACCTGTTTTAATTCTACCTTCAGGGGAAAGAAACAGCTTGATTGCAAGTAACATTATAGCTACTATGCAATATATAACCTAATGTCACACATAATAATGTAGTGTGCAGGCAGCACATTGCATTAAAGATTTAATGAAGCAGGAACGTTTTCCCTCATGAGTGGAAAAGGCTGAAGTTAATTCATAAAGCTAAGCTTTATGAAAGTATTTTGTATTAAGTTTTGTGTGTTCTCTTTTTCCCCCAATTCAAGAAATATGCATGAATTGAGGGGTGAAGAATGGATGATCTACAGAGGACAATCTATCTGCAAGGAAATTTTTTCTCAGAAAAATAAGCCTGGAATATTTGGTTCTCTGATGTTAGAATATCATCATTCTTACTTCATGAAGTGGGGCGTAAAACCCAATATTTGCTTTTCTTACCAGAGCAAATATTTCAGGAGGGATATACTAAAATCAAAGGAGGGAAAGGCTTTATAATATTGAGCAAGATAAATGAAACATACCTGTCAATTTCAATTTAGTATCACAAAGTGGGCAGGTGATTTATCTTTCTAGATTCCAAGCCCCAAAGCTTTAAACTCAGAAAAGGGACTTCCTGTTTAAGTGTTTACTACTTCATTCATTCACGGAGATCTCTTTCAAAACAGAAGTGTCCTACTTCAGGACTTGTTCTGTTCTTCCATACATTTAGAACATTGCAATGAGAGCGCATTCTCTCCTTTCAGTTCAGTTCAGTCGCTCAGTCGTGTCCAACTCTTTGCGACCCCATGAACCACAGCACACCAGGCCTCCCTGTCCATCACCAACTCCTGGAGTCCACCCAAACCCATGTCCATTGAGTCGGTGATGCCATCCAACCATCTCATCCTCTGTCGTCCCCTTCTCCTCCTGCCCTCAATCTTCCCAGCATCAGGGTCTTTTCAAGTGAGTCAGCTCTCTGCATCAGGTGGCCAAAGTACTGGAGTTTCAGCTTCAACATCAGTCCTTTCAATGAACATCCAGGACTGATCTCCTTTAGGATGGACTGGTTGGATCTCCTTGCAGTCCAAGGGACTCTCAAGAGTTTTCTCTGACACCACAGTTCAAAAGCATCAATTCTTCAGTGCTCAGTTTTCTTTATAGTCCAACTCTCACATCCATACATGACTACTGGAAAAATCATAGCCCTAACTAGACGGACCTTTGTTGACAAAGTAATGTCTCTGCTTTTTAATATGCTGTCTAGGTGGGTCATAACTTTCCTTCCAAGAAGTAAGTGTCTTTTAATTTTATAGTACAATAATTACTAGAATAGACCAGATGCAAGAGGATGCTAAATTAGAAAACAGACAGAATTTACATGGGACATCATAAAGTTACATCATCTTTAATACATAGAAAGTGGACTTGGAGTGGTGGGTGTCAGATGGAGAAAATGTATTCTAGAAATGCTGCTTTGGAAGGGAAGAACCTTCTTTATGTATTCCAGGAGAAACATGGGGCGGGGGGGGAACTCTTGAGGAATTTTACTTTCTGCCTGCCTTATTTCTCCCTTTCTTTTTTTCCGTTTCCTCCTCTCTGCTTGCTTTTCCTGCCCTTTTTCCTCACTTTATATCTTCCCCTGCCCATCTCCCTCTCACCTTGCTTCTGAACTTTTTCCTTTTAGACTTGGTCACTTTCAACCTGATAAGATAATTCTGCACTCCTTTGTACTTGGTATCATCTAAAGTTCATACAAGAAGTAAGACAGAGAAAGATTAACATCATGTGATATTGTTTGCATGTGGAATCTAAGAAAAAATGGTACAAATGACTTATTTACAAGACAGAAATGGGGTCACAGATGTAGAAAACAAACTTATGTTTATATGGGAGTAAGGGGGGGGTGTAAATCGTGAGATGGGATTGACATATACATGCTACTACATCTAAAATAGATAATAAGAACCTACCATATAGCACAGAGAGCTCTACCCAATACTCTGTAATGACCTGTACGGGAACAGAACCTAAAAAAGAGTGGATATATGTGTGTGTATGACAGATTACAGCAGAAACTAGCCCAGAATTATAAATCAACTACATGCCAATAAAAATTAATTAAAAATATAATAAATTAAAAAATAAAGTTCATACGTAAGTTCAAAGCAGTGACAAAAATCATGATGCGATGGGGCTGAGGACAGAGCTCTGTGGCGGCCGCAGGAGACCCCCTCATTGTGCGTGATGCTGAGTCCCTCAGTCACGTCCAGCTCTTTATGACCCCAGGGACTGCAGCCTGCGAGGCTCCTCTGCCCAGAGGATTCACAGGCAAGAATACAGGAGGGGGTAGCCTATCCCTTCTCCAGGGGATCTTCCTGACTCAGGGATCGAATCCAGGTCTCCCACATTGCAGGTAGATTCTTTACCATCTGAGCCACCAAAGGAAGCCCATCCCTTAGTGTAACACTCACTCATTGACCGATCAGTGTCCCCGAGGCACAGTCCTTCAACTCCGTATGGAACTACCTAAGCTCATTTATTCTTCCTAACTCTCACCATGCCTTCCAAATTCTCACAACCTACCTCCGAGCCAGTATTCATATACAGTGTTTCCCATCAAATACTGCCGAGAGATATTTTTACAGTGTTCTCATTGGCAGAGGAAAGACAGAGTAATTGTGAGAGACACATCCCAAGGAATTAAGTAGTCAATATGAGATTCCCATATGAACTTTTGTTTAATTACTTATTCACTTGAATAATGCCTACCTATCTTCAGCATAAGCTTTCTGTCTCCTGTGTAACAAAACAAGGCCCAGTTATATTTTCCCTATATTCAGTTATGATTCAAAGCAAAAGGAATTATAAGAGTTTGATCAGGTAAGAATATTTCTGGTTGCAACTGAAAAGCAGACACTTAGTGATTTTCCTAGAACAAGAACACCAAAAGTTGAAGGATCAAAAAAAAAAAAATGATTTTTGCCTGCACTGTGTGGCATGTAGGATCTTATATGACCAGGGATAGAATCGGTGCTGCCTGCAGTGGAAACGCAGAGTCTTAACTACTGGGTCACCAGGGAAGTCCCCCAGGTCAAATTACTAAATACTACAATTAAATGGGTTAAATTTTTTCTACTTAATATATTTTGACAAACACCTAGATCCACTGAGGATACTTAAAAATATAAACATCTCATGAATAAATTCACTAAACATTACATAGAAGATGAAGAGCTTAGAAGCACAACATCCCAAACATAAATTAGCATTTAGTGTTTTCTCTAAGTTCTCTGACTTAAGACAACTACTTGCTATCTTGTGACATGCAGTGATCAAGTACTGAGTTGAAATAGTACAGTTTCAACAGATGTGCATGTATGGTAGCAGCCAATTCTCCAAACTATTTTTTGTTATTTTTTGTTAGTCCCAGTCTCAAAAATAGGATGTTTGCAACAGCTGTTTGTCTTCTGTTTACTTATTATGTTTGGATGGAAGCTTCTATTAGTACTCCTGCTGTGGGTTGGATTAATTTATGAGTAAATATTCAGTACAAAAAATACATGTAACACATAGTTAAACATTGATCTAATCAAATAAACCATAAATTATGGTTTTATATAAACATAAGTTTCTTATTGACTAGGGCTTAATTTTTTTCTTTAAAGTTCTCTGCCAAGGAAACAGAAACTGTTTCCTCATGATATACAACATTAATGTGATTAAAACAACAGAACCCATTTTAATCCAAGTTCCATTAAGTTAAAGAGAAACATACTTACTCTTTTCACATAAATGACAAATGAATGAAAACAAAACATACAATCCTTGTGGAAAATTTATGAAAACACTGTAAAAAGGAGTTACCAACATTGCTATTTCCTATGTGAATGAGAATTTTAGTTAATCTTTCTCTTACTGCTTAAGTATCTTGTCTTTTAAGTATATTCATTACTTTGGATAGTACGACTATTGTATAATCTTTTCCCTTCTTATTGCAAAAATAGCAACAATTATAATAAACATAGCCTTCCTTTTGCTCATAGACAATTCTAACAGTTTGTATGTTTAGCAACACTATGGTTGTAAGTGCTGTGTGTTTAAATAAGTTCAATTAATTTTAGGTTATATTATTTAAAAAGAGGTTATTTTGAGATAGTCGTCAATTTACTTCCCCAAAAGCAGAAGCCAGGACACATCTTGGAATATTATTTTGACTTGAGGCTAAATTGATCTACCACTATCTCCTTTTCTTTCTTCTTTCATTCGTGATCTCTGCAGGTGATTCTTTATTACAAGCAGAAGCTGATTATGAATTTTAGAAGAAAAGATTCCCAAACGTGCAGTGGAAACTAAGTCACACCCCAGAGAAGAATCAACAGGCTAATAAAATACCTTTAAGTATCTTCTTCCAGAAAGAACAGATAAAGGGCTGTGTTAGTTATCTGACATGTCTATTAATATAGGAGTCAGTTCTGAATCACACAAAAAGATCAAACCCATTCCTGGAGATTTTCCATATCTAATTTTGGATTCTGGTTCTGCCTTTAAATTGCTGTGTGGCCTTTGGGAAAGTTATTTATGCCTTCAGAGTCTCAGTTAATTTTCACTTAAATGAGCTGAATTACACCTACCTCAGAATTTTGTTCTGAGGATGAAATGAGAAAATTCACATTAAATTCCTCATCTAGTACTTAGCACATAATATATTTTAATAAATGTTACATGCTATACTATCTTTTCAGAATTAAATATATACAAACTTCACACTAAAAGACCTAATAATATTTATTTCATGATTTTACATTCACTTTAAAATTTGAGGATTTTCTTAATAACATTTATTTCACAATTTTACATGCACTTTAAAATCTGAGCATTTTTGGAGTGTCACAATGATGGCAGGATTCAGGTCTTATTCACGTTTTAATGTTTCTCTCCAGTATTCTGCATAAGTATCTCACAGACAGTAGATAGTACATAAATATCTGTGAATTTTAATCAAATTCTATGTCATATATCATTTCAATATTTTATAGATGGAGAAGTTATTAAAAAAACTTGGAAAATTTATACTACTCCATGAGATAACTTTCAGTTCTTATTAAAGTAGGTCTTCAGTGGTCTCTCTATTATCTCAATCAGTCCTAGAAAACAAACCAAACTAGATATGCCTATTTGAGCTTTTTAATGATTTGAGCTTACCACAGGAACTTACTGTACTGCTGACTGGCAAAGAATACGTGCATTTGTTTTAAAATAAGGAACCTTTAGCATTGGGAAGTTTGATCTGCAGTTGAAGGGAAAAATCAATATTTAAGTCATTTAGACATTTACACACAGGAAGCAACTATATGCCATTACTTCTCATTAGCTTCTATGTGCTAGGATAATAGTGCAATTTCCAGTGCCCACAAATACATATTTTATAAGCCACAAACACATTTTCAATATGCTCTGATAAATTGGCAAACAACCTACTCTCTGTATTAAGAAGATACCTAGCATACAGATTAAAGGAAGCAGTGATCCAGCTGCGATCATAGCCAGTCAGAACACATTCTTGACGTCACCGTTTAAGAGAGTAGTTGACAAATTAGAGTTCATTCAAAGAGGAATGACGGGGATGGTGATGGCTCTAAAAGCTGAGCAAAAGGTTTAGAAAGGTAATGGGAATGTCTGACCTTATAAGAAAACACTAGGGAAAACATGATTGTTTTCACAAATGGTTGAAGGTCTAGTGTGTACCACAGGTAGAAAACTTGCTCTGTTTGTAGCATGGAACTTGAGCCTATAAAAGGAAGTGAGGGGAAGGAGTACTGCTTGGTTATGTGTAAAAATTAACATAATACCTAGAAAATGAAATGAACTACCTTATTGAAAATGGGATGAACTACCTTGTAGGGTATTCACAGCCCTGAAGATATGTGAATAGAGGTCCATCCGTTGGGGAAGATGGAGGAGAAATGCCTCCACTTCTGAAAGGTTAGCTTAGATCTGAAATCACTAGGCAACTTGCAATTCTACCATGATGTTTTACAGCTATTTTATTATTAATAATAGTTGGGTTGATTAAATACCAGGGTAAGTAAGCCTTTGCAATTTCTACTGTAGAACACCAGAATACTACTAGCTTTATGTACATCTGCTTCACGCTCTCTGATTTTAGAGATACAGAATTAATAGGAGAGCAGCACATTTTGTTAAGAGAAAACTGCTTGTATACATAAGTATCGGAGAGACAGAAAGGAATAGTGGGGGAAAAGATCATGATCTGGAGCTAAACTTCTGAGGGAGAAATAGTCCTGCCACTTACTAACTGAGTATGGTGGTGGTGGTTTGGTCGCTAAATCACATCCGACTCTTGTGACCCCATGGACTGTCCACTAGGCCCCTCTGTCCATTGGATTCTCCAGGCAAGATACTGGAGTGGGTTGCCATTTCCTTCTCCAGTTAACTGAGTATGACTAGAGCTAACTACTTAATCTCTCTGTCTCAAATCGTCATCTGAAACATGGACATGATACAACAGTAAATGCCTCACAGAGCTGTGTAAGAATTCAAGTGAATGGTCCAGGACAGTGCATGACATTTCACAAGTGTTGAATAAAGGTTAGCTGCTATTCTTGTTCTTGTTGCTATTATGTAAACAATACCCAAAAGTTTGTAACCATCCAGAGCAACACATGGACATCACCAGATGGCCAACACCGAAATCAGATTGATTATATTCTTTGCAGCCAAAGATGGAGAAGCTCTATACAGTCAGCAAAAACAAGACGGGGAGCTGACTGTGGCTCAGATCATGAACTCCTTACTGCCAAATTCAGACTTAAAGTGAAGAAAGTGGGGAAAACCACTAGATCATTCAGGTAAGACCTAAATCAAATCCCTTATGATTATATAGTGGAAGTGAGAAATAGATTTAAGGGACTAGATCTGATAGAGTGCCTGATGAACTATGGATGGAGGTTCACGACATTGTACAGGAGGCAGTGATCAAGACCATCCCCAAGAAAAAGAAATGCAAAAAAGCAAAATCGCTGTCTGAGGAGGTCTTACAAAGAGCTGTGACAAGAAGAGAAGTAAAAAGCACAAAAGGGAAAAGGAAAGATACACCCATTTGAATGCAGAGTTCCAAAGAATAGCAAGGAGAGATGAGAAAGCCTTCCTCAGTGATCAATGCAAAGAAATAGAGGAAAACAACAGAATGGGAAAGACTAGAGAGCTCTTCAAGAAAATCAGAGATACCAAGGGAACATTTCATGCAAAGATGGGCTCAATAAAGGACAGAAAAGGCAGGGAACTAACAGAAGCAGAAGATATTAAGAGGAGATGGCAAGAATACACAGAAAAACTGTACAAAAAAGATCTTCACGACCCAGATAATCACGATGGTGTGAGCACTCACCCAGAGTCAGACATCCTGGAATGTGAAGCCAAGAGGGCCTTGGGAAACCTCACTATGAACAAAACTAGCGAAGGTGATGGAATTCCAGTTGAGCTATTTCAAATACTGAAAGATGATGTTGTGAAAGTGCTGCACTCATTATGCCAGCAAATTTGGAAAACTCAGTAGTGGCCACAGGACTGGAAAAGGTCTGTTTTCATTCCAATCCCAAAGAAAGGCAATGCAAAAGAATGCTCAAACTGCCACACAACTTCACTCATCTCACACACTAGTAAAGTAATGCTCAAAATTCTCCAAGCTAGGCTTCAGCAATACGTGAACAGTGAACTTCCAGATGTTCAAGCTGGTGTTAGAAAAGGCAGAGGAACCAGAGATCAAATTGCCAACATCCGCTGGATCATCAAAAAAGCAAGAGAATTCCAAAAAAATATCTATTTCTGCTTTATTGACTATGCCAAAGCCTTTGACTGTGTGGATCACAATAAATTGTGGGAAATTCTGAAAGAGATGGAAATACCAGACCACCGGACCTGCCTCTTGAGAAACCTGTATGCAGGTCAGGAAGCAACAGTTAGAACTGGACATGGAACAACAGACTGGTTCCAAATTGGGAAAGGAGTATGTCAAGGCTGTATATTGTCACCCTGCTTATTTAACTTATATGCAGGGTACATCATGAGAAATGCTGGATGAAGCACAATCTGGAATCAAGATTGCTAAGAGAAATATCACTAACCACAGATATGCAGATGACACTACCTTTATGGCAGAAAATGAAGAACTAAAGAGCCTCTTGATGAAAGTGAAAGAGGAGAGTGAAAAAGTTGGCTTAAAACTCAACATTCAGAAAACTAAGATCATGGCATCCGGTCCCATCACTCCATGGAAAATAGATGGGGAAACAGTGGAAACAGTGGCTGACTTTATTTTTTCGGGCTCCAAAATCACTGTAGATGGAGACTGCAATTATGAAATTAAAAGACGCTTACTCCTTGGAAGGAAAGTTATGACCAACCTAGACAGCATATTAAAAAGAAGAGACATTACTTTGTCAACAAAGGTCCATCTAGTCAAGGCTATGATTTTTCCAGTAGTCATGTATGGATGTGAGAGATGGACTATAAAGAAAGCTGAGCACTGAAGAATTGATGCTTTTGAACTGTTGTGTTGGAGAAGACTCTTGAGAGTTCCTTGGACTGCAAGGAGATCCAAGCAGTCCATCCTAAAGGAGATCAGTCCTGGGTGTTCTTTGGAAGGACTGATGCTGAAGCTGAAACTTCAATACTTTGGCCACCTGTTGTGAAGAGCTGACTCACTTGAAGAGACCCTGATGCTGGAAAAGATTGAAGGCAGGAGGAGAAGGGGATGACAGAAGATGAGATGGTTGGATGGCATCACTGATTCAATGGAGATGAGTTTGAGTAGATTCTGGGAGTTGGTGATGGACAAAGAGGCCTGGTGTGATATGGTCAATGGGTTCCAAAGGGTTGGACACGACTGAGCAACTGAACTAAAATGAACTGACAGCAATATTCTCTGACTACCACAACACTGCAACAAATCAGTATGATCTGGATATTTTTAAGTTTGAAAACAAACATTTGCCACATTTTTAAGTAAGATACTACGTTGCCATTTAGATGCTAAGTTATGTACTACTCTTTTGCAACCCCATGGACTGTAACTCACTAGGCTCCTCTGTCCATGGGATTTCCCAGGCAAGAATACAAGAGTGGCCATTTCCTTCTCCAGAGGATCTTCCCCACCCAGGGATCGAACCCACGTCTCCTGTATTGGAAGGCAAATTCTTTACCACTCAGCTACCTCGGAAGCCCTGAGGAAGATATACAGAACATAAAACTATGGTAGGTCTCAAAAATCAAGGGACTCAATTACTAAGCCTTATGTAATCAAGCAAACATTTATATGAAACTTTAGAATTTCAGTAACACTTCTGGCACCATTTTGTTTGCTCTAGAAAAATCTTGTATTATTGTTGTTGTTATTTATCTCATTTTAAAATAACTTTTTAATTGGAGGAAAGTTGCTTTACAATATTGCACTGGTTTCTGCTGCACAACAATACAACCATAATTAGGCTGGGTTCCCTGGGTTATATGGCAACTGCTCACCAGCTCTCTATGTTACACATAGTAGTGCTTATTTGTCCATTCATCCTACTGTCTCCACAACCCCCCCAGAGTGAAGTCAGAGAGAGAAAAACAAATACTGTATATTGTTGTTATTATATGATATACAGCGGGAGATGAAGGCTTCAAGAGGTTAACCTATTCAAAGTCATACTCTAGTGATGCCGAGATGCAGCCTTGATTTATGCTTATCTTTTCAATTCAAGACTCTACCTCGGGAGGTGGGAGGGGGGATCGGGATGGGGAATACATGTAACTCCATGGCTGATTCATGTCAATGTATGACAAAACCCACTGCAATGTTGTGAAGTAATTAGCCTCCAACTAATAAAAATAAACGAAAAAAAAAAAAAAAGACTACCTCTCCCACCTCTCTCGCGCTCACTCACACACACACACTCACACACACAGACACACTCGGTGAGCATGGGATGTATAATACAAAGATCTTTTGCTCCAGAATAAAACTGATCCACTCTACAATCTTAGTCCATACAATTACTGTGTGACTTTGGACAGATTAATTCTGTAGTATACATAGTGCTATGTCTCAAAGAGAATGAAACTACCTACCTTGAAGGGTTTTTATAAAGAATTCACATGAGAAACTATGTAAATCCTATTCTCAATATTTATATCAGGCATATTGAATTTATTCAAACAGAGTCTCATTTTCTCTAATAATTATTCTGGAAATTAAGCAAGTTTAAAATAAGTTTGTTAATTGGAGTCTAAATGCTTGTGTAGGAAAGAAAAGATTATTTTTCTTAAAGATGAACATATATTACCTTCATTAATAATGAGAAGAAAATAAAGCAAAACTTTTTCTAAAATAGCATTTTTCACTCATTGAATATCCAGATGTTTAATAACACATTCTATTAGTGAAGAGCTTACCCACATTGGTGGTGTATATCTACAGTCTATGGGGTCAACTTGTAACAGCAAAAGCACAAATGCACATACAACTTGATATGCAATTTTACCTCTGGAAATTAATCCAACAGTGATACTTGCACATGTAAGATATAGCTAAGCATATGATTATTCATTGCAACAATGTTTGTACTAGAAAAATATTGAAAGCGGACTCATGTCCATCAATAGTGATCATTAATAGACATAGTAATAATGAAAATAATGGAGATGGCAAATACTCTGCAATGTGGCTTTACATATATTAACTAATTTAATTCTCAAAATAATATTCATACAGCCATATGAGATAGGCATATTGTGATAATTAGTACATTTATTTTGAAGATGAGAAAACTGAAGCACGGAATGATTACATAAATTCCTCAAGGTTATAAAGTTGGCAGGTGGTAAAACCAGGATTTGAACCTCACGATCTGGCACTAGAGTCAAAATTTAACCTCTTATGATTGCTGAACAAATTTGCATGCATCTGTTCAACAAAATAAAACTAACCAAAAATTGTATGTATACAAGTATGTACATATATACATTTCTATAAAGGGAGGAAAAAAACCTTTATTCATTAATATAGAATTATCTTTATTATATTAAGTAAAACTATAATCTGCTTTTTTAATAGGTTTGCCATACTACCACTTGTATAAAATGAGAAAAATTATGTATCTATGCATTTATAACATATATACATGAGAAGAAATGTAGAAATAGGGAAGATAAGTGTTACCCCAAAATACATGGTAGTTACTATTTTGATACTATTTATTCTTAATTTATCAGATGACATAACTAACAGTCTCATCATCACTAGCTGAAATATCTGACAGAGGTCAAATATTTGTGATTTAAGTACCTGCAAAATGGCTGTGGTAACCAAGTAGAAAGTGTGTTTTATTAAGACTGCTTTGAAAATATATTTAGAGGGGTTTCGAGAAGAGTAACACTAAGAAAATACAAAAGAAAGAAGTCAGGAGACTTGAGTGTTGGCTAGCCCCGCTGCAACCAGATGTACAATTTAAAAACATTTGTTTCTGAGGAACAAAACCACACTCTGAATATGAAAGCAAGAAGAGGTGACATAATGTGTCAGCTCATGAGTATTTCACAGAAGTATGACTTCACAAATATTTATCTGAAAGAGCTTTAGAATCATCATTTTTCCTGTGCAAATTTTAATGGTTTTCCTATTTTACCATATTGTTTTGAGATTTCTATGAAGTAATAGTTATATAGTATATTTTGGAGACTACATACATGTAACATTTTTATTATTTGATACTTTCAGTCCTAAAATTCTGACTTAAATGACCACGGAAATCTGATATATCAGACTTCTTGCTTCATTAGTGAAAGCCTCTAACATGCAGAAATGATTGCATTCAAGTAAATATATCACACAATATTTTAGATCTGCCTTGCCCTCATTGCTTTTTGTTTTTAATAGATAAATCATTAGATTAAACTACCCACCACCTGAATCCACAAATTTCATCACACATATATCAAAATATGTCAAACTATGGACTCCTTAACTCAAAACAAAACTAAAAAAATTCCAGAAGACAGGGAAACACAATAGCCAAAATTTCAAAATAAAACTTAGTATTCCTTGTAAGATATTGAAGAAAGTTTGTGATTTTTCTACAAGTTCCCCAATTCCAATAAACTGTAGGTACCCTTTTATAACAAAGGGAGTACAAACAGTGTTCCTTACTATTTTCTAAGAAAACAGAGTTCCTGCCATACAAAGGCAGACAGACCCTCAGGACACTCCAAAATTTCTGCTCAGAGTTCAAAGAGGGGCATAAAAGCAGTCCCATCAATCACAACATGAAACACACACTTTCTCACACTCTCACAGGGGTGCAAATATTTATGCAGCTTTGGACACTCATTTTCCTCACACAAATTCACATCAGCACAGCAACTGTATACTTTTCTGGGTGAGGGGCAACATTTATACAGTCTTTGAACTTTAGCATACTGCATTGAATTTTGTAACACTTACTTTGTTTTATATATACTATTTCTAAAGGTTTCAACATCTCTGTTCTTTCTTCTCAATCATAACTGAACATCCCTCCCACACAGACCAGCTGTTTCTCTACTCTGAAGAAGACAAGTGATTTAACATCATAAATACCAAATTGCATCTCAAGGTCAGAGTCAAAAGCTTTTATGTCTCATTAATTTTTAGGCTCCTCATCAGTTTTTCTCAGTGAGCTACCATTTATATCATGGTATGCAGAAAAGCATGGGACATGTATTATCAGTTAAAACAGAAGGCTATCTCCAGCTACTAATGACTAATATAAAACATTTCCAATTAAATGTATAGTACCCCATATACTTTGTAAATGGCAATAGCAAAACTTCATAAGCTTTCTGGTCCATTTAACAGCATCTTCTATTCCCCCTGAGGGAGAAGAAGAAAAACACCTCTTTGAATTAATCTATCCCTGAACTGCTGAGACATAAAAATGCGGACCTTTCTCTCCTAAATCAGATCATTTAGGCCACTCATGTAATTCTTGAAAGTGACAGGTTTAATTTTAAATATTATATGTTTTTTGGAAATTCACTAAAAGTAGGTAAAAAGAAAAGCTATATGCATCACTGTCTGATCTACAGCACTCATTTATCCAATTATGAGTAAGCAAAAGTTTGATAACATGAAGAACCTCCCATCACTTAAATCTACAGCAGTATTTCTGAAAGATATCACATATGAAGAAGTTGATGGAAAATCTTACTGACCTCATTTATTCCTCACCAACAAAAAGACTTGATATGTCTTTTAGCCCTCAAACACTTATTTTATCATAAAAATGGGCCAGAGAAGATATGTGATCTGCCCGAGACCACAGTGTAAATAATGGCAGTGATGCTGGCTTCTGGTTTCAGTTCTGTGTCTCCACAGGTGTTCAGAGATACTATCACTTATTTTTAAATCTTTAATAACATTTATTTGCTAATGTTTACATTTTCTCTCCTCATCTTTCAAAACTTGTCATGTATTAAAGTCTATTATTACTACAATTGTTTGCTCACATATCAACTAAAAAGTATCAAGGAGCACACGGTGAGTCTTCCTCAAACACAAGAAGAAATTCCTAAAACTAATGGCATAGTTTTAATTATAACAAAATAAGCCAAGGGTAAACTAATAGTATGTACCGTTTCATATCTATAAGACAACATTTAGAGCATTTCTAACAATCAAGTAATTATAAGAAAATATACTAACCATTTATTTAAAATTGTAAATTAAAAAAAAAATAAATAAAA
Source organism: Dama dama (assembly GCF_033118175.1). NCBI lineage: Eukaryota > Metazoa > Chordata > Mammalia > Artiodactyla > Cervidae > Dama > Dama dama. The sequence goes on along the minus strand of NC_083706.1, from coordinate 22,836,289 downwards.
ATAAAATAAAATTGTAAATTTAAAAAGCAAATAGTTAAACATAGAACAAGAAATTTCACTATTTCTAAAAATGTTATCAAATCTGACAGTATACTTTAAACACATTAAGTTCATAAATGAGAGGAAAAAGAACATCCAGGCAAAATATTTCTTATGCAAGGTAATTTACATAATAATTTTTTAACAAATTAATGCCATAATAGACATTTTTAGAATTGCATTACATTTAGTTAATGAGAATTGAAGAAATGTTAATGTGTATCATAATCATCAGGACAGCACATTCATCATTTCATTAACTTTTTCTATCTTATTTTTTACATCTGACATTCAAGAAAATTTGATCATTTTTCTGAAATAAATAAAATTACATTACAACTTTAGTTATTATTGGGTAATTCAATAAATCCATTTTTACATATGGCTTGGCCCTATGCAAAAGTATGTGTAACTCTAAGGATATAGCAAAAAAGAATCATGTATTTCTATTTTGGTGTGATTTATAAAATGAGAATCTTTTTTAACATCAAGGTAGGAGGATAGAAAAGCCTGATAGCTTTGTCAAGGATGAAAAAGGCAGTGTGAAGCAAAGCTTGCTCCTTTGGAGGGGTGCTCATTATGCACACACAGCTCTTGAGGAAAACAGAAGAGCACCAAGACTCTTTGAGTCATCCTCTGAAAGCTCACTGGTCCCTCACCATGACTTGCTAAAAGTAAAACAAAACAGTCCCAAACTCTGGACACTCTAGGAGCATAATAATTCAGAAGAATCCATTATCTTTTTTTTTTTGTCCACAAACTCTGTTCATTATATTAGGTATACTGAAATACCTAATGCTTATATTCTTCCAGTTCAATTGGTTCTAAGTTTCCCAGACAATGGAATATGCTTGCTTGTCAATCATGTCAATGTGAGTGTTCAATTGTGAATATAAAACATACTCAGCTGAGTCAGCACATTCTTGTAAAGCCTGGAATTATGAAATTTTTTTTTTTAACATTTCAGAGGTGTGTTTAAAATTTTACTTCCAGCTTTTAAATCATATATTTTATCTAAAATAAACTAGAATAAGTTAAGATTAATTTAGTTTTACTGCATTTCATTCATTCAAACACACAGGACACAATTTGCAGTAGGTAAATTTAGAGATGAACTCACTTGAGTACATTGACCGGTTTTTCTTTTATTTATATAATTTCATAAAGACATAGAGTCAATGATCAGTTTTATGCCTGCTAGTAAATGCCCAGGTGACTTAACACTTGAATGCTTAAAACACATTCCATGTAACTGATTTTCTATATAGCATGAAAGTATATACATAGTTAGTAATGAGCAGATTAACTGACTTTTTCACATCAATATGGTTTAATTTTAAAAAATGCAGTGATTTCTCAATTGTTCATAAATGTACCTTCCCAAATAAACATTTTGCTGCTTTAATAAAACATACTTATTCAATTCAAACTATATTCACATTAATGGATTTCTAATCACAAAAATAGCTCCAATATAACATGTGTATAGAGCAGAAATACCATTACTGCATTATTTTTTCAATTTATCTCCCATTTTTGTTACACTTTGAATATCCTTACTCTGTGATATAAGTGAAAACACAAAAGTCAGCAAGAGGTGCCCTCTGAGAAGCTTCTACATAAAAACAAACAGATTGGTAGAATTATGATGATGAATGCTTCATCTTTTGGGTTTTTGCCTATATATGTGTATACATCATCTAAAATGGCTGAATATTTGGACAGTAATTACTTCAGGCTTTTCTAATGATAAAGATAGCCTTTTTTACATAACCTTCATATTCCCAGGCCTCACGAACCTATGGATAGAAATGAGGTCTCACTGACATTGGGTTCAATAAAGATAATCTTAGACCTCTTTCCTTTTCAAAGAAAATCTGTTCTAGACCCTCATTATGACATCTCTTCTTTATGTGGCTGCTGGTGCCCATAGTAGAAACCCAGATTCCTGCAAAATTGCTGTTAGTCTCTGGATATCAAACCTGCTCTTGGTCAGATTTGGAGAAAATGGGCTTTTCCTCTGCCCTGTTTCACAATTTGTCTCATAACACTTTTCACAAGAAAGTATCTTCCTTATTTTCAGTCCTCCACCTTTTTCTCTACTGTAATGAGGATTCAAACACCAGTTTCTCGTGACCCTCCAAGAAGGTGAGAGAGAAAAAGGGACAAAAACTGTGCCATCTTTGCTATTGATTTTTTCATCCCATTATTTCTTCCTTGTTTTTTGCACAAAATTACTTCCACCCCCTCCTGTCTAAAAATACAAGCAAACACATATATTATGTTAGTTTCCAATTGTTGTCATAAGAAACTTGGCTGGAAGCAACACAAAATTATCATCTCACAGTTCTCTAGGTGAGAATTCCAATATGGGCCTCACTGAGCTAAAATGGCTAAATCATGGTGTCAGCCAGACCATATTCATTTCTGGAGATCCTAGGGGAGAATCTACATCCTTACTCATCAGTATTGGCAGAATTCAGTTCTTGTGGTTATAAAACTAAGGTCCCCATTTCTTCACTAGAGATTAACAAAACCCGTTCTCAGTTTCTAGACAATATCTCCATTCCTTGGCCCAAGCACCCATCCTTCTTCAAAGCCAGCAATAAGGGACAGGATCTTGTTCATGTTTAGAATATCTCCTTCCTCTTCCTCTATTGTCACATCAATCTGACCTCCTTTTTTGCCTTCCTCTTCTACTTCTGAGGCCTCATGTGATTAGACTGGGCCCACCTAGATAATTCAAGATAATCTCCCCATCTCAAAGTCCTTAAATTTAATCACATTTGCAAAGAACTTTTTGCCACATGAAGTAAATTTCATAGGTTCTGGGGATTAGAATGAGGACATATTTGAAGGGGTCATTTTTGGCCTATTATACATATCATTCAATATAAAGAAATTCCTCAGGGGTCACTGGTCACCAGCTCTGCAAACAGACTGAGAATTCCAATTTGGAATCAAGCACTGTAATATTGAAATAATAAAAATAAAACATGGGGGAGGGGAGATATGGAGAAAGAAAACAGGAACTTGCAATTATAGATTTCATTCTAAGATACAGAATGGCTGCACAATTTTCAGGAAGCAATAGGAACTAACAGATTAAATCATAACACCCAGAAAAGGAAGGCTTACACTGAAAATTCTGACAGGTTTCTAACATAGGACAGCAGACCTAGCAGACACAGCTATAATAAGATACATATACTTTCCCTATGTATCTAATGACATTTTGCTGAGTTTCAAGCAGGAATAAGCTGAGATCTCCTTCAAATATAAATTATGTCAAAAGTAAGACTTAAACTCCAAAATAAATTTAGTAAAACTTAAAGTGACTTTTCTAAGCCTAGCACATATAGACACAAATTAGGACTCTACTATACACAAACTGTGTGATGACAATATTCTGCCAAACGAGGAAATGTCTTTTTTAAATAGACAGCTATATTTTTCATGTTATTGAGCTTAAAAAGAAAGAACATTGTAGAATGCATTTCAATCAAGGGCACCTTAGTGACCACTATTATTTTTATATCATTTTTCTGCAATGTATTTGGAAGTCTATATATATATATGTATATATGTATTCATATATTCATTTGAATCATGTATTCATTTACAAGTAAATGTCACTAATATCTAATGGAATGCTACTTCAGTGGCTGAACATTTTCTTTAAGTAGTTGAATCATTTTAATCTAAACACTCTGGAGGGCATAGACTCCCATTGGCTGGCTTTTTGTTAAAAAAGTTTAAGCTCTCCATTTTAATCACCATTGTAAAGAGGAAAGAGGAAGGAGTACATGAGCAGTTTGAGGAAAAAAAGACAAAGGATAAAGTGTGTTTATTCCTGGAAAAAAGAGTGTACTCTCCAATGCTGCTTTATCAGCCTGAAATTATTCAGTGTCAACATATATGAATGAAAAGTGAGCAACTGTACATAACTTTGCAAACCATTCCTCCATCCCCCAAGTAATAAGCACATTTTAAAATCATTTGCTATATAATAATGATAATACATACTTCAGAGGATTACGTGAAGATAAAATAAGATAATGTAGGTAAAACAATTGGCACTATGCAATATACACATGTGAACACAATGAATTTCAGATATGACTACTTATTAAATCCCAGTTATTACTGTTATTAGTATATGTATTGAATAAGACAATTGCTTAAATATTTGGTAAATATTCTGGCATGTATAATTTCAAAACATTCACCTGTATTTTCCTTGATGTCATATTTTGTATTGGATACAACAAATAGATGATTGGCTTGGTTTCTGTATGGCTACCCACTCCAGTATTCTTGCCTGGAGAATTCCATGGTTAGAGGAACCTGGGTGGGCTACAGTTCATGGGGTCACAAAGAGTCGGACACAACTGAGTGACTGACACTTTCTTCTCACTTACTCCAAAGTAGCTTTGTTTTGAGGGGGCATGTAGAAAAAAAAAAAATCCATTTCAAAAAAGAAGAAAAGTAAATGAGGTTAAAAAACTGTTCACAATTACTTTTCCTTTGATTTTGGTGAAGAGATACTGGTATTTAGTGTCTGGGGGGGATCAAGGATACTAAATATTTTATATTGCCTTATATAGTCCCATAAAACTAAGATTTCTTTATTTTAGGTTTTGTCTTACCTAAAACACCAATAATACTTTAGAAGGAGGGGAAAATGAGGAAGTGTATGGCCTGAGACTTTTCTATCACCATCTTGAACTCCATGGCCCAAAATTTTAATCTCTCCATTGCATACAATCTCAACTCCCTTGCCTTTCTCTAGTTTCACTGTATTCTCTTGGCTAATTCCACCTTAGTTAAACCCAACTCTCCATCTTCTTTGTATCTGCAACTGTTGAATATGACTTCTCTTAAGAAACACATACCATCTTGTTGACTGAACATGCCTCAAATTTGTGATCACTAAACTCATGTGACTCTTAGGTACTGCCTGGTCCATTTTCCTTGGTTGCTATTTCATATTTTCTCCTTTCTTCTCAAAACTCCAAACTCCTCCTCCCATATCTTCATGCTCAAATATTTTCTATTTTTCTAAGAACATGAAGGCCAAGGGAAGAAAACTTCAATCCTTCCAGAACCACTTCAATTCATATCCAAGCATATATGTATGTCTCTATTTTCTTCCTAGAAAGAGAAGTCTATGCCTGCTATCTCTAAATCCTTTCTCGTCATTCTCTCATAAATCCATCCCAGTCAATTTTTCATACCTATCGCTCTATAGAAAGTTCATTTCCAAGGTCACCAGTAGCACCCATTGCTAAATTCAATGGTTAATGCTCATTCTGCACCTTATTTGACCCATCAGTAGTATTTGATAGAGTTGTGCACTCTTAATTAACTCAATTGGCTTTCAATACTCCTCCCTCCTAGTTTTCTTTCTATCTTTAAGGCCAATCCTTCTTACTCATTTTTTTGGGCTTCTTCTCACTTTACTAGAGCTTCCCTGGTGGTTCAGAGGGTAAAGAGTCTGCCTGCAATGCAGGACCTGGGTTCGGTCCCTGGGTCGGGAATATCTCTTGGAGAATGAAATGACAACCCGCTCCAGTGTTCTTTCTTGGAGAATCCCATGGACATAAGAGTCTGGCAAGCCCCAGTCCATGGGGTCACAAAGAGTCAGACATGACTGAACAACACTTCACTTCACTTTACTAACATTTAAGTTTTGGGGTGCCCAAGGCTCAGTCCTCAGCCCTTTTCTCTTACCTCTCTTTTCTCATCTTCTTGGTTATCATATCTAGTTTCCAGGCTTAAATAACATCCATACAGAAGATGAAAACATTTTAAAAATTAAGTCCAAATTCCCTCCCTTCCCTACAGACATATAAACATGCACACTGGACTTCTGACATGTATCACAATTACCACCTTAACATTTCTCCTTGGATATCTAAAAGGCTTTTCTAACTTAAAAGGACCAGCTAGACTGAGCTGCTAATCTTCCTCACTATTCTTTCATCTGTTCAGACTCATAACTTTGAAGTCATTCTCGATTCCCTTTTTCTAAAATGTTCCACAAATAAACTGCCAGCATATCTTTTTGGCTTTACCTTCAAAAGATATCCATAATCAAATGAATCAAATTACTCTTCATTATTCCATTGCTACCACTCGGGTCCAGGCCACCATATCTACTGACACACGGATTGCAAAGCCTCTGGTCTCCCTATTTCTGTCCTTGTCCTTTTCATTCTGTTTTCAATGTAACAACCACATTGACCCTTCAACAATCACATTGAAAGATACATCAGATAATTACACTTCAGTATTCAAAGCACTCCAACGGCTTCCCACTTCATTGTGAGAAAAATTCAAAGACATTATAATGACAAAAAGTCCTGCAAGAGTATCCTTATCCCCATCTACTTTTATATTCACTCTCACTCACCCCATTCTGAATATGTTTTAACATTCCAGACTTAGTCATGTTTTAGGCCATTTGAAATTGCTTTTCTCTCTTCCTAAGACCCTCTTTTCCAAGATAGCCACATAGCTTGCTCCTGTATCATCTTCAGTTCTTTGACTAAATATTCTATCTAAAATTGTACCACCATCTATACCTACCATTGCTCTTCCTACCCCTTCCTCGCTCTATTTTTCTCCTCGGCATTTATAATTTCCTAACATATTGTTTATGTACTTAATCAATTTTGTCTTTTTTGGGAGCGGGGCTTTCTAGTAAAGAATCTGCCTACAATGTGGGAGACCTGGGTTCCACCCCTGGGTTTGGAAGATCCCCTGGAGAAGGGAAAGGCTACCCACTCCAGTATTCTGGCCTGGAGAATTCCATGGATTTTATGGTGCATGGGGTCCCAAAGAGTTGGACACAACAGAGCGACTTTCACTTTCAAGCTATAGGATGGCAGAATTTTGTCTGTTGCATTCACTGCTGAGAGATTAGAAAGCTCCTGATTAATGAATACATACATTGGTCATAAGATGGCAATCTGCAATGATAATTCTCTTAAGTGTCTATCTTGAACACCTAGATCTTGAACACTTAATAGTATAATTAACATGAATCAGTTTAGTCACTCAGTCACGTCCTCCTCTTTGCAACCCCATGGACTACAGCTCATCAGGGTTCCCTGTCCATCACCAAGTCCAGGATCTTACCAAACTCACGTCCATTTAGTCTGTGATGCCAATCAACCATCTCATCCTCTGTCGTCCCCTTTTCCTCCCGCCTTCAATCTTTCCCAGCATGAGGGTCTTTTCAAATGAATCAGCTCTTCGCATGAGGTGGCCAAAGTATTGGAGTTTGAGCTTCAGTATCAGTCCTTCCAATGAATATTCAGAACTGATTTCCTTTAGGATGGACTGGTTGGATCTCCTTGCTGTCTAAGGGATGCTCAAGAGTCTTTTCCAATACCACAGTTCAAAAGCATCAGTTCTTCGGTGTTCAGATTTCTACATAGTCCAACTCTCATATCCATGCATGACTATTGGAAAAACCATAGCTTTGACTAGATGGACACTTGTTGGCAAAATAATGTCTCTGCTTTTCAATATGCTGTCTAGGTTGGTCCTAACTTTTCTTTCAAGGAGCAATTGTCTTTTAATGTCAAGTGGATGTCTGACTCTAGGTGAGTGATCACACCATCATGACTATCAGGGTCATGAAGATCTTTTTTGTACAGTTCTTCTGTGTATTCTAGCTAACTCTTCTTATCTTCTGCCTCTGTTAGGTCCATACCATATCTGTCCTTTATTGTGTCCATGTTTGCATGAAATGTTCCCTTGGTATCTCTAATGTTCCTGAAGAGATTTCTAGTCTTTCCCATTCTATTGTTTCCTCTATTTCTTTGCACTGATCACTGAGGAAGGCTTTCTTATCTCTCCTTGCTATTCTTTGGAACTCTGCATTCAAATGGGTATATCTTTCCTTTTCTCCTATGCCTTTAGCTTCTATTCTTTTCACAGCTATTTGTAAGGCTTCCTCAGACAAGCATTTTGCCTTTTTGCATTTCTTTTTCTTGGGGAATGTCTTGATCACTGAATGTCATGACACTGTACAATGTCATGAACCTCCGTCCATAGTTCATCAGGCAGTCTATCATATCTAATTCCTTGAATCTATTTGTCACTTCCACTGTGTAATTATAAGGGATTTGATTTAGGTCATAATGATCTAGTGGTTTTCCTTACTTCCTTCAATTTAAGTCTGAATTTGGCAATAAGGGGTTCATGATCTGAGCCAGAGTCAGCTCCCAGTCTTGTTTTTGCTGACTGTATAGAGCTTCTCCATCTTTGGCTGCAAAGAATACAATCAATCTGATTTCGATATTGATCATCTGGTGATGTCCATGTGTAGAGTCTTCTCTTGTGTTGTTGGAAGAGGGTGTTTGCTACGACCAGTGCGTTCTCTCGGCAAAACTCTATTAGCCTTTGCCCTGCTTCATTCTGTACTGCAAGGCCAAATTTGCCTGTTACTCCAGGTGTTTCTTGTTTTCCTACCTTTGCATTCCAGTCCCCTATAATGAAAAGGACATCTTTTTTGGGTGTTAGTTCTAGAAGGTCTTGTAGGTCTTCATAGAACTGTTCAGCTTCAGCTTCTTCAGCATTACTGGTCAGGGCATAGACTTAAATTACTGTGATATTGAATGGTTTGCCTTGGAAATGAACAGAGATCATTGTGTCGTTTTTCAGATTGCAGATGAGTACTGCATTTCAGACTCTTTTGTTGACTATGTGGGCTACTCCATTCCTTCTAAGGGATTCTTGCCCACAGTAGTAGATATAATGGTCATCTGAGTTAAATTCACCCATTCCAGTCCATTTTAGTTCACTGATTCCTAAAATGTTGATGTTCACTCTTGCCATCTCCTGTTTGACCACTTCCAATTTGCCTTGATTCAATGGACCTAACATTCCAGGTTCTGATGCAATATTGCTCTTTACAGCATCAGACTTTACTTCCATCACCAGTCACATCCACAACTGGATGTTGTTATTGCTTTGGATCTGCCTCTTCATTCTTTCTGGAGTTATTTCTCCACTGATCTCCAGTAGCAAACTGGGTACCTAATGACCTAAGGAGTTCATCTTTCAGTGTCCTAATCTTTTCTGCCTTTTCATACTGTTAATGGGTTTCTCAAGGCAAGAATACTGAAGTCATCTGCCATTCCCTTCTCCAGTGGATCATGTTTTGTCAGAACTCTCCACCATGACCTGTTCATCTTGGGTGGCCCCACACGGCATGGCTCATAGTTTCATGGAGTTAGACAAGGCTATGGTTCATGTGATCAGATTGGTCAGTTTTCTGTGATTGTGGTTTTCATTCTGTCTGCCTTCTGATGGAGAAGGATAAGAGGCTTATGGAAGCTTCCTGATGGGAGAGACTGACTGAGGGGGAAGCTGGGTCTTGTTTGTGAGTTGGCGGTGGCCTGCCGCAGGGTTGGGGGGACTGAGTGCAGAAGTTTGTGCCTGGGACCTTTTGAAGGAGGTCGCCGTTATCTTCATTTCCTCCACCATAGTTTGGCCTCAGGTCAAATAAAAGGGAAGGAATACAGCCCCACTCATCAACAGAAAGATGAATAGAAGAATCCAAGATAATCATGTGGAGAATGAAGGCCACAGATGGAAGGGTGTTAATTGTACATGGAAGATATGCTTCATCTATTCCATAGATTTTTCTTAGGGCTGGATTTACTGCACTATGCAGTTACCTACAGTAGCGGGTGGCCAGAACTGGTTTTACAATTTTATCAACAAAAATGCTTTTTTAGCATTTATATACACATATATGGGCTTCCCAGGCATAGTGGTAAAGAATCTGCGTGACAATGCAGGAGACTCAAGAGACACAGACTTGAACAGGAAAGTTCCCTGGAAGAGGAAATGGCAACTCGCTCCAATATTCTTGCCTGGAAAATTCCATGGACAGAGTAGCCTGGTGGGCTACAGTTCATAGGGTCTCAAAGAGTTGGACACAACTGAGCACATCGCACATACACCTATATATGAGAGTACATATATACACACAGCTCTGATGTTCAGGGACACCCAAGATGGACAGGTCATGGTGGAGAGATCTGACAAAATGTGGTTCATAGCTTCACTGAGTTACACAAGGCTATGATCCATGTGATCATTTTGGTTAGCATTCTGTGATTGTGGTTTTTGTCCATAGCCTCCAGAACAAAAACCACATTCACTAAGAAAAAGAAGTGCAAGAAGGCAAATGGTTGTCTGAGGAGGCCCTACAAATAGTTGAGAAAATAAGAGACATGAAAAGCCAAAAGAGAAAGGGAACGATATACCCAACTGAATTCAGAGTTCCAGACAATAGCAAGGAGAGATAAGAAAACCTTCTTAAGTGAACAATGCAAAGAAATAGAGAAAAACAACAGAATGGGAAAGATTAGAGATCTCTTTAAGAAAATTGGAGATATGTAGGGAACATTTCATGCAAAGATGGGCACAATAAAGGACAGAAAGGGCAAGGACTTAACAGAAGCAGAAGACATTAAGAAGAGGTGGCAAATATACATAGGAGAACTATACAAAAAAGGTCTTAATGACCCAGATAATGGTGTGGTCACTAACCTAGAACCAGACATCCTTGAGTGTGAAGTCAAGTGGGCCTTCCTTAGGAAGCATTAATACAAAGTTAGTGGAGGTGATAGAATTCCAGCTGAGCTATTTCAAATCCTAAAAGATAATACTGTTAAAGTGCTGCACTCAAAATGCCAGCAAATTTGGAAAACTCAACAATGGCTATAGGACTAGAAAAAGTTTTCATTCCAGTCCCAAATGAAGACAGTGCCAATAATATTCACTACTGAACAACTGAGCTCATTTCACATGCTAGCAATATGCTAATATACTTCAAGCTAGGCTTCAATAGTACATGAACTAAGAAATTCCAGATGTAAATGCTGGATTTAGAAAAGGCAGAGGAATAGAGATCAAACTGCCAATATCCGTTGGATCATAGAAAAAGCAAGGAATTCCAGAAACATATCTACTTCTGCTTCACTGACTACACTAAAGCCTTTGTGTGGATCACAACAAACTGTGGAAAATTCTTCAAGAGATGGGAATACCAGATCACCTGACCTGCCTCCTGAGAAATCTGTATGCAGGTCAAGAAGCAACAGTTGGAACTGGACATAGGACAATGGACTGGTTCCAAAATGGGAAAGGAGTGTGTCAAGGCTGTATAATGTCACCCTGCTTATTTAACTTATATGCAGAGTACATCATGCAAAATGCTGGGCTGGATGAAGCACAAGCTGGAATTAAGATTGCTGGGAGAAATATCAATAACCTCAGATATGCAGATGACACCACCTTTATGGCAGAAAGTGAAGAGGAACTAAAAGAGCCACTTGATGAAGGTGAAAGAGGAGAGTCAAAGAACTGGCTTAAAACTCAACATTCAAAAAACCAAGATCATGGAAAGAAGTGATCATCACCAAGAAGTGTTATAGTCCCATCACTTCATGGCAAATAGCTGGGGGGAAAGTGTCAACAGTGACAGATTTTACTTTCATGGGCTCCAAAATCACTGCTGACGGTGACTGCAATCATGACATTAAAAAGACACTTGTTCCTAGGAAGAAAAGCTATGACAAACCTAGACAGCATATTAAAAAGAAGGGACATCAGTTTGCTGAACCAGTCAATCCTAAAGGAAATTAACCGTGAATATTCATTGGAAGGACTGATGCTGAAGCTGAAGCTTCAACACTTTGGCCACCTGATGTGAAGAGCTGACTCACTAGAAAAGACTCTGATGCTGAGAAAGATTGAAGGCAAAAGGAGAACAGGATGATAGTGGATGAAGTGGTCGGATGGCATCACTGACTCAATGGACATGAATTTGAGCAAACTCTGGGAGACAGTGAAGGACATGGAAGCCTGGCATGATGCTGTCCATGGGATCGCAAATAGTCTGACACGACTTAGTGACTGAACAACAACAAATATACAGAGAGACGTGTACATACATGCTCACATGTATCTATATACTCCTTGCATATATTTATTTATATTTTAAATAATACGCTATGACATGTTGTATATTTATATAAGAACAAAGATAAGGATTTAAAAGTATGAGAAAAAAATAAATACTACTTTAAAATATTTAGGCTATCATTGTAGGGTATCATTAATTTGAGCCACAAAAAGACAAAATTTCTGGACAATTGTTTTCAAAACTCCTTCTCTATAATAACAGCTGATTTTGAAAAAAATAATTTCTTACTCATTGATCAACTTTTTTCATGTTTGATGTTGTCTTTACTTCCTCTTTAATGATTGTGAAAAGCTCTTACATAAAGTAATAGTAAACATTACTATTTTCTTATTCTTCTCTTCTGTGTGCATTGGCAACACTATCTTCACTGTAACTCTTTTAAGGGATATATGCATTTTTTTGGTCAGTTTATGTTAGTTAAAAAAAACTAGGTAATATAACTCATAAAACAGCTTAGCTCAACAAAACTGAGGTACAATATTTCACATCAGTTGGGCTTCCCTGGTAGCTCAGCTGATAAAGAATCCTCCACCAATGCAGGAGACCCTGGTTCAATTCCTGGGTCAGGAAGATCCCCTGGAGAAGGGATAGGCTATCCACTCCAGTATTCTTGAGCTTCCCTTCTGGATCAGATGGTAAAGAATCCGCCTGCAATGTGTGAGACCTGGATTTGATCCCTGGGCTAGGAGGATCCCCTAGAGGAGGGCATGACAACTCACCCAGTATTCTTGCCTGGAGGATCGCCACGAACAGGGGAGCCTGGTGGCCTCCAGTCCATGGGGATGCAGAGTCGACAGAACTGAGCGACTCAACACAGCACAAGAATATGTCAGTGAATGAACAAGTTGAACCACTACAAACCCTCTGACTTTAAATGCTAATTTTTCTCTCAGAACATCTTGAGCATGGTACCCAGCCAAGTGCATGGGCTAGTGTCAATTCATACACCGAACGTTAGAAAAGCCTTTATTTTTTCTTAATTATTAAATAAGATATGAATGTATAAGTCCTAATGTTCCTCCTACATATACATATATAGATCAAACACCTCCTAAGTTCTTGAAGGCTACTGATTTAGACTGACTTTTTCACCCATATATTTTGACAAGCTTTAAGCCATTACATTTAGGGCATTCTTTTTAACCTAACTCATGAAAACTAGCAAACTGCCAAAAATGCTTGAAGGAATAATTGGCAAATCTCTACTATACACAAGTACTTTAATGACAATGCCACCATTAAAGTATATATCAGTTTAAGGTCTTATATGGAAATATTTAATAATAAATGACACTGCTGGTTAATTAAAATGATTCATTTTAAATATGTATCAAATTTAAGCATCTATAAATGAAAACATATTTCCATATTATTTTATTCAACATAAAATTCAAAAATGAAAACTAAGATATTTAAAAGTATAAATTCATCTTTTCTTCAGTTTAAATGGTTCTGCAGTTAAATCACTATAATTCTCTCATTTATTTTATCTGTGACTAGATGACAATTTTATAATGGCCAGGATCTCTTCATCATGATAAATTTTCAGAAAGTACAGAATTGTAATAGGCTTTTAATAAATGTTACTGAAAGATTGAAAAATCATTATTTTAACTCGCAGCCTATCGCTATTTTATAATGTGAAGGTAGTTCACATCTAATCAGTTTTTTTTCCCCTGGAATTTTAACAACTCAATATCCTTTAGCTGGTTTCTAAGAAACACTTTAAAATTTGCACTAGTAGGTTGAATGTATATCAAGCAACTTTAACTCAGATTTATTCAATTCAATTGAATACAGTTAACACTGTTGAACTGGAGTAGGAAATGGCAACCCACTCCAGCATTCTTGCCTGGAGAATCCCATGGACAGAGGAGCCTGACAGGCTGCAGTCAGTGGGGTCAGAAAGAGTTGGACACAACTGAAATGACTGAACACACACACACACATACACACACACTACGGTGGAACGGCTTTAGCTTTAAGGCAGCCTGAAAAGAGTCACTTTAAGATAAATAAAATACTGCTCCTTCCTTGAAGAAATTTAAAGTTGAGAGGAGGGAAAACATCATACAAATGATACTTTTTCATGATACAGTAAGACATTTCAATTGGCTTGTCATAATCATACTACCGATTATATGAGTGCACTTGTATTTTTGATATATTAGGGGTTCATTGCCATGCCATCTGTGGTAATAGCAAGACTGTTTTTAATATCATCTGCAGTAATGAATTTGGGGATATTATCTGTCTTAATGTAGTTTACACTGTACACTTCAGCGGTTTAAGCCTTGATTCATCACTCATAGGTTTTGCATTTCATGAAACTATGTTGTGAACTCTATGGCAAAAAAAATTGGATGTTTCTAATATTTGGGAATAAAAAGTATGAATTCTGGTGAATTTTGGTGATGTGACCCAAGAGCTTTTGGCACTAGAATTGTGGCTGGCATACAATTGACAATTATCTTCTGCTCTGTATATTTCTAAGAAGAGAGAAAGACACTTTTTTACTTTATTAGGTTTACACAGAATTTTCTGGAACACAGACTACCGGTTACTGGCCCAAGTTTATTTTTCTCAAGGGACTTTTAGAAACATTTTGCAAAATGTGACAAGATTTCTTTATGTCTGAGCTTGGAACTAATTTTTCAAGTTATAGAGGCTGAACTGCCCAAAGTCCATAAATAGGAAGCTGTCTTTGTTTGTGAATGACAGTCTAGAATAGATTACATCCTCGAGTTTTCAGAAACTCTGACATTTGTTTAAACTTGTCTTCATTTTTTTCTCTTTGAAAAATATTCAAAAGGGTATCAACCAGATCTTTTAACAATCTTATTTCAAAGTAAGAAACATTTCATGTTTTAATATGAACAAAGTATTTTAAAAGAGGAAAGATTTGAATTTATTTACAAGTTAGTAACTGATGAACTCCATGGAAAATCCAATGGAAACATTTATAGGAGAAAAATTGTTTAGGTAAACTAAGGTGTAGTTCTCCATATTACTATGGTGGTCTTGTTGAAGGTCGTCTGTTAACATTCTATGCTCTAGTTTAAAGGGAAGGCTGAATTCAACCCCAAGATTAGATTGCTGAAAAGATTTCTAAAACTGATCCAATGATTTGATATTCACATGCATTCACGTAACTAACATCATTACAAGACTAATAGACATAAACTGAGTACAAAAGCCAAATACTGGGACTTACATATGAAAAGAAGTAACTTACTGATTTAAGACTCTAAAAACATGTATTTTGTATTCAAAACACACCCTTTGTTTTTATCTGCATTTTAAGCATAATTATACAGCTGATTTTCCTGATCCCAAATCTACCTTCAAAACAAAGGCCTTAACCCATGTTTAGGATACAGTGTTTGTTTCCAGTAATTACAATTTATCTCAAGTATTCTCAATAACTTTAAAGTTTTTATAATTTTGCAACAAAAATCATGTATAATAAATATAATATTAAGGATGGTACTTTATATTAATGTTCTTTTATTATTTATTAAGTTGATAAAGCTTAACAATTTTAAGTTTTATTAATATTGTATTAATAAAATACAATAATAATTTCCATTAAGAAGGAAAATGGATCTCCTATATCCCTCCATGATTCAATACTAACTGGCATTTATCATGATAAATACCTATAGTTGTAATATAATTATATAATCCCAAGAAAATGTCTTTTGTATTTCAACCATCAATTAATACCTACTTGTAACATAGCATTAGTCATTACACATTCTAGAAAAGCAAAAGACTACTTATTGCAGAGCTACCTCAAGGCTATTTAGGTGATCATGTGTCTCCCTCCTCATTTCAAGGAACATCATTTTAATTATAGGAATTACTTAATATTTATATAACGTGCCGGAATGTGCTCTAGGCAGCCCTAAAATATGAAAAGCATGTATTGCCCTAAAGGATATTTTCCTATCCTCAAATCCACATGATAACAAAGAAGAACCATTTTCATAAAATATAAACAATAAAGTTTCCATCTCTACACTGATGTTTATTTCTAGACTGTAGCTGCAGGTTACCATAGTTGTGTAACCAGAGACTGCATTTCCTAGGTGATTTGGAGCTATCCATCATTTGTAAAACAGAATTTGCTTTCTAACTCATGATTTCTGTCATTTAGTAAGCTCATTTTTGCCTGCACATTAGGACACAGACAACCAGTACTGTCCCTGTTCATATTGAATCAGTAGGCAGCGATTTTTTAGTAGTCACTGATTCTGTTTCTTCTACAGATACTTTTTAAAACCCAAAGAGAAAAATAAGTGGTAAAATTCTTCCCCCAGATTCAGTTATTCAACTAGAATCTATCATATAAGTTTGCATATTGAATCAAGTTATTTTTTATGGGACTATCAAGGAAAACCAAAGGGGTAAACAATAATCCAGTTCCTATTACATACCAGATGTTTTATGTATTATTAAATGAAATCATCTTAATTCTATGAGGTAGCATTTGCAATCTCCATTTTATAACTAAAGTAATGAAGCACATGAAGTGAAAGAATTTTTTCTAAAATCTCACAGCTAGTAAATCTTATGTTTAAAAACAAAATCACATCTGTTTGCCTCCATTGTTTTTGATTTTATATTGGGTTGGCCAAAAGTTTGTTCAGGTTTTCCCATACCGTCGTACAGAAAAAACCCTGAGCAAACTTCTCTAGCCAATCCAATGCTACATAGCCTTGAGAAGTATGTACGAGCTGGGTATCCTAGAATTCTCCAGAAATACAGCATTGTGGCATGGAGTTGTGGCAAGCAGTATTTCCAGTTACTTCTTACTGACAAAAAGAAAAAGACTTATGGTTATGGGGGAGTGGTCTAAATCAGAAGCTTTGATACTGGGTTATATTTGCAGCTAGCATACTGTACACAATTCTTTGACTCTATTGGGAATAAAAATCTCTAATTTGAATAATCCCTTGGGGCTTTATTCAGTCTTTAATTCCTGGAAGATAACATATGAGAAAATCTAGATAATCTGAAGTTTGGTAATGAGTTTTTAGATATAGTATCAAAAGTATGGAAGAAAAACTAATAAGCTGGACTTATTAAAATGAAAAATGATCTGCTCTGCAAAAGACACTGTCAAGAGAATGAGAGGACGGTCACAGTTTGAGACAAAATATTTTCAAAAGATGAATCCGATAGAGAACTTATCTACAAAACACACAAAGAATATTTAAACCTTAGCAATAAAAAAATCAACAATCCAGCTTAAAAAATGGTCAAAAATAAACAGACTACTCACCAGAGATTTTATACTGATAGCAAAGAAACATAAAATGATGCTCAGCATCATACATCATTAGAGAATCATGAATTTTAAAAATGAGATGCCACTATACACCTATTACACTCCAGTGTTCTTGCCTGAGAAATCCCATGAGCAGCAGAGCCTGGTGGGCCACAGTCCACGGGGTTTCAAAAGAGCTGGACACAACTTCGTAACTAAACAACATATCTGTTAGGACACCTAATATTCACAACCTGACAACACCAAATACTGGCAACAATGTCGAGTAACAGGAACACTCACTTGTTGTTGGTGAGAATGCAAAATGATTCAACTACATTGGAAAGACACTGGCGGTTACTTATAAAACTAAACATTCTCTTACCATAACCTAAAGAGGTTGAAAACTGAAGCCCATAAAACATTCTCTGCCCACAGGAAGACCTACCTATGAATGTCTGTAGAAGCTTTATTCATTTTTGCCTAAACTCAGAAACAACCACTGAGTAGGAATAGCAACCCACTCCAGTACTCTTGCCTGGAAAACTCCATGGACAGAGGAGGCTGGTGGGCTACAGTCTATGGGGTTGCAAAGAGTGGGACACAACTGAGCAACCGAACATGCATAGAAACAACAAAGATACAGGCGAATGGATCACTAAACTGCAGTGTACTCCCCAAATGGAATATTTCTCAGTGCTAAAAGCAATGAACCACCAATTTATCAAAAGACATGGATAAACCTTAAATGTATTCTATTAATTGAAATAAACCCACCAGGGAAAACTATATACTTATGATTCCAATTATATAACACTCTGAAAGAGCAAACTATGGAAACAGTAAAGAAGAAAATGGCCTGTTTCGTATTTGTTACTTCTCCTTAAAATATATAGATGATGAAAATAACATGTACATTGTAAAATATGTGCTTCCAAAGCAACACCAAGTCTGCTTAAGCAAAGAACAACAGAAAGACAGCCAGACCTAGAACATCATAAGAAACATTTAAAATGCTTTTAAATGCATATACCTCTCTCCAAAAGTTCTGGAATCCAGCAGACTAAACAGTACTGAGTCAAACATTTAAATTAAAAGCTGCAGCTGGCCAAATATTATTGTATCTGTTAATTTTTTTTATCTTAAAAGACAGCTTCTTTGTAAGTGAAAGCAAATTAAACTTAGTTAACAAAACTTAATTTGATGGCATGAACTCTAAACTGATGTTTCAAAACAATGTCATGATTTTAACTCACCTTGACCATAAAGTAAATAACCTGCTCTTATTTAACCATGTGCTGCATAGAAAAATGAAAAGAGATCTGCAGGGAAAGTCAGGGAATCATAACGCGAATGTCAGCCTGGTCTCTGGAGAAGCTGTATATCTTTGTTCAAGTGACTTAAACTCTCACAGTCTTGTCTTCCCCATCCCATCCTACCTACTCTCAGCATGCAAAACAGATAAAGACCCCCTGGTCAAAGAGGGAAGGGGGCTCCCTGCCTGCTCCATCCTGCCTCCTGTCCCAGCAGAGGAAGACCACACAGAACACTGTGCAAAAAAACATTTGATAGAATATGGCTCAGATGATTTCCAGTTCTGAAATTCTTTGTTTCTCTGTAAACATTCACAACATCATAACTTCCTCCTGATCCACAAAGAACAAGACCTTTACTCAAACAATGCTGCTCAGGCTCATAAAATCTGAGGGCTAGAAAAGAATTTGGCAGATGATTTGGGTCATCTGCCTGGCTCTGAATGGATGTGGCCTTAAATGATCCCAGAAGTATTTTTTTAAATATTTATAACATCCAGACAGGAACTTCCAAAGAAGCTCCAACCAAGTTCTTTTTTCTATGCTTTCAAAAAAAATTTTTTTTTTTAATTTAGGACAATTCCACATATATTTACTCTCGTTCATCATCTATAGAAACAGAAATAATAACAATTCACACAGAGCATCTATTTACTTATTTGACAGGGGGTTATTAAGCTCCTAAACAACTTTAAGCCATGTCCTAGAAGTAAAAAGGTGAACAGAATCCAGTTGCATCCAGAAACTCACAGTTTGGGGGGAAGATTTCTGAATTCTGGGTGGTGGGAAGTATCAGCGGAAGTACATAGAGGAAGGCCTAACTCAGCCTGTTCTGGGAGATGGGGTCATAAAAGTTTCCTATAGAAGTCAATACCTGAACTGCATTTTGAAGGATGAACACAAGTTAGTCACTCAGGAAACTGGTACAAGAGAATCTCAGACTGAGATGTGAAAGTCTGAGGGAGCATGGGATACATTCGGACGTTTGAATGTCCAGGGAGTTCCTTCCTGAGTACAAGCCCAGAATGGTCTCAGAGACCTCTCGTATTCTTAAGACAGAGGGCTTTTCAATGGGGTGCCAAGGCAATATAATTTGAGTTTTATAAAGATCTTCTTTCATCAGGCATGTGAATAAAGCATTAGCATGCAAAGGCTGGAGGCAGAACGTTAAGTGACTTTTTCTGTAATTTAGGTAAGAAATGATGTGGGCTCAACACTGACTATTCAGTGTCTTTAATCATTTTGGTTGCTTTGCTGTGATAACGTCCCACGTTTTCTATGACTGGGAGTATGTATCATCAAGGTATCTGGATATGGACAATAGCTCGGAGAAGAAACATTTATTTTTTCAATTGGTATCAAGTAGCCTCTTTACCATGCTTTGCACAGTTATTATTTCATTGTTAGTAGTCAGCTGAGTGGATGATTCTGTTTGGTGTTAAATCATAAAATTTTAAAATCTGTACGAGACTTCCTCATTCATTTGGTCTGTTTGTATTCATGCTAGGTCTTTTCCAAAACCTTGGTGTTTCTTGGGCAAACTGCAAAGGCTATGGGAACCAATGCACACAAAGCTCCTGTCCTTGTCACCCAGTATAACCAGAACCCACCCTGCCAGTCATCGTAACCAGCACCATTCCCATCTCCCCAGTAACCAGCACCAGCCCCGTCACCCACTTGAATGATTCTTCTTGATTTTGTGTGTTCTAATAAAGATTTTGCTTGTAAAACAGGTTCTGTTACTAAAACTATAACCTCCTCCTAACTTCACTAATATAAATTTTAAACACAATGAAGTTGAGGATCTTGCTTGTGTTTCAGGGCAGTTCAGTTCAGTCGCTCAGTCGTGTCTGACCCTTTGCAACCCCATGGACTGCAGCATGCCAGGCCTCCTTGTCCATCGCCAGCTCCTGGAATTTACTCAGACTCCTGTCCATTGAGTCAGTGAGCTCAAATAGCAAAACTGCTCACACACATTCAGGAAGAGTTGGAAACTTTGCTAGAATCTGAAACTGCCCCTAATTCCCAAGTTATATTCTCATCTTGCTGAATTTCCTCATTCCAGATAGTAATGGCAGTGCATTTTAGACTTTCCATTAAAAAAACAGCTTCTTTCTAAGATTCATTTTCTTCTCATGTGAATATGTGTTTTTGTGTGCGTTGTGTATGTGTGTGTGTGTATCTGTTTGTAATGAGACAGATATATAGATTTGGATTTATACACTTTGTGGTAGCTAACTACATATTATTTGAGGGTTCCCTGGCAAAAGCAAAACTATTATCATTGGGTAAAAAAGTTAACTTTGAAATTCAGATAAAACATGATGTGGGACTTTTTTATTTTTAAAAAATTTTTAAGGGAGGAGCTAAGATGGAGGAGGAATAGGACGGGGAGACCACTTTCTCCCCCACAAATTCATTGAAAGAACATTTGAACGCTGAGCAAACTCCACAAAACAACTTCTGATTGCTAGGAGAGGACATCAGGTGCCCAGAAAAGCAGCCCATTGTCTTCAAAAGGAGGTAGGACAAAATATACAAGATAAAAAGAGAGACAAAAGAGCTAGGGACAGAGACCCGTCTTGGGAAGGGAGTTGTAATAGAGGAAGTTTCCAAACACCAGGAAACCCTCTCACTGGCCAGTCTGGGGGAAGTTTTCGAATCTCGGAAGGCAACCTAACTGGGAGGAAAAATAAATAAAACCCACAGATTACGTGCCTAAAAGCAACTCCCAGCAGATAAGTACCCCAGACGCTCACATCCGCCACCAGCAAGTGGGGGCTGAATGGAGAGGAGCCGGCAGCATTGCTTAGGAACAAAGGAAGGACTGAGCAATTCCAGAGAAGAGCTGGCAGGTGGTGGACCGGCCCATCCCCCGGCGGAGGCAGGAGGCAGGGAGGAGGGGAAAGGGGAAAACTCGGCCCCAGAGACGGCATCCCCTGCCAAACTGCAAACAGGCTTCCAGTTTCTAACCAAAGATGTCCTGAGATTCAGGATGGTTGACATCTGCCGGGAGGGTCATGGCTAGAGACCAGCTCCCGAGAACAAGACACAAGGCTCACCAGACCAGTGCGTGCAGAAACCGAGGCTGGGGCCGCGGAGGGGAGAAGGCGCACCGCACCCGGGGAGAGTGCGCCCGTCAAGCTCCTGGCTGCCTGAGCTGCTCGGGCGGGGAAGGCACAAAACGCAGGCCCAACCGAGTCCGCGCTTTGGTGGAGTACCCGAAAACTGGAACCGCATGCAGTGCAGGGCCCGCTCCCTATAGAGCAGCTGGGAGCCTGAGCCGTGTAGACGGGGAAAGCACACGCCCGTGAGCGGGGCAAACCCAGTGTGGCCGGAACACTGCGAGTGCTCCCCACACACGCCGGTGACATTTGTCTGCAGCGCCCCGCCCTCCCCGCAGCAGGACTGAACCAGCGAACCTGAACGAGAGACCACCTCCGCCCGCGTGTGTCAGGGCGGAAATTAGACACTGAAGAGACCGGGAAACAGAAGCCAAAGAAGCAAAGGGGAGCGCTTCAGAAGTGACCACTGCAACAGATTAAAATCCCTGTAGATAACACCGACTACACCGGAAGGGGCCAATAGATATCGAGAAGTGTAAGCTGGAAGGAGGAGCTATCTGACACTGAACCGAACCCACACTGACCGCCAACAGCTCCAGAGAAATTCCTAGATATATTTTTATTATTTTTTTTTCTTTAAAAAATTTTTTTAAATTTTCTTTTAAAATTCCCTATTACTCCTCTATTACTCCTTAATTTTCATTTTCATATATATTTACTATTTTTTTAATTAAAAAAATTTTTTCCTTTTTTTTTCTTTTATTTTCTTTTAAAGTCCTCTATTACTCCTCTATACTCCTTAATTTTCATTTTCATTTCACTATAACCTTGCAAAAGAAAAGAGACCCTATTTTTAAAGCAAACTTCATATATATTTCTTAAATTTTTTGTGTTTTTGTTTTTAATATTGTATTTTTAAGAGTCTAACCTCTACTCTAGATTTTTAATCTTTGTTTTTCAGTATTTGATATCAATTTTGGACATTTAAGAATCCAATCTTCAGTACCCATATTTACTCAGGAGTGTGATGATCACTCGCTCCCCCTTTTGACTCTCCGTTTTCTCCCCCAGATCACCTCTACTTCCTCCCTCCCCCTTCTCTTCTCAATCCAATTCTGTGAATCTCTGTGGGTGTCTGGGCTATGGAGAACACTTAGGGAACACAGTACTGCATAGATCTGTCTCTCTCCTCTTGAGTCCCCCCTTTTATCCTCCTGCCCATCTCTATCTCCTTCCTCCCTCGCCTCTTCTTCATGTAACTCTGTGAACCTCTCTGGGTATCCCTCACTGTGGAGAATCTTTTCACCATTAACCGAGAAGTTTTATTATCAGTGATGTATAGTTGGAGAAGTCTTGAGGCTACTGGAAGAATAAGACTGAAATCCAGAGGCAGGAGACTTAAGCCCAAAACCTGAGAATACCAGAAAACTCCTAACTACACGGAACATTAAGTAATAAGAGATCATCCAAAAGCCCCCATACCTACACTGAAACCAACCACCACCCAAGAGCCAATAAGTTCCAGAACAAGACATACCACGCAAATTCTCCAGCAATGCAGGAACATAGCCCTGAGCGTCAACATACAGGCTGCCCAAAGTCACACCAAACCCATAGACCCATCTCAAAACTCACTGCTGGACACTCCATTGCACTCCAGAGAGAAGAAATCCAGTTCCACGCACCAGAACACCGACGCAAGTTTCCCTAACCAAAATACCTTGACAAGCCAATTGTCCAACCCCAACCACTGGGAGAAACCTCCACAATAAAAAGGAACCACAGACCTCCAGAATACAGAAAGGCCACTCCAAACACAGCAATCTAAACAAGATGAAAAGGCAAAGAAATACCCAACAGGTAAAGGAACATGAAAAATGCCCACCAAGCCAAACAAAAGAGGAGGAGATAGGGAATCTACCTGTAAAAGAATTTAGAATAATGATAATAAAAATGATCCAAAATCTTGAAAACAAAATGGAGTTACAGATAAATAGCCTGGAGACAAGGATTGAGAAGATGTAAGAAATGTTTACAAGGACCTAGAAGAAATAAAAAAGAGTCAATTAGAAATGAATAATGCAATACATGAGATCAAAAACACTCTGGAGGGAACCAAGAGTAGAATAATGGAGGCAGAAGATAGGATAAGTGAGGTAGAAGATAAAATGGTGGAGATAAATGAAGCAGAGAGGAAAAAAGAAAAAAGAATAAAAAGAAATGAGGACAACCTCAGGGACCTCTGGGACAATGTGAAATGCCCCAACATTCGAATCACAGGAGTCCTAGAGAAGAAGACAAAAAGAAAGGCCATGAGAAAATACTCAAGGAGATACTAGCTGAAAACTTCCCTAAAATGGGGAAGGAAATAGTTACACAAGTCCAAGAAACCCAGAGAGTCCCAAACAGGATAAACCCAAGGCGAAACACCCCAAGACACATATTAATCAAATTAACAAAGATCAAACACAAAGAACAAATATTAAAAGCAGCAAGGGAGAAACAACAAATAACACACAAGGGGATTCCCATAAGGATAACAGCTGATCTATCAGTAGAAACCCTTCAGGCCAGAAGGAAATGGCAGGACGTACTGAAAGTAATGAAAGAGAATAACCTACAACCTAGATTACTGTACCCAGCAAGGATCTCATTCAGATATGAAGGAGAATTCAAAAGCTTTACAGACAAGCAAAAGCTGAGAGAATTCAGCACCATCAAACCAGCTCTCCAACAAATGCTAAAGGATCTTCTCTAGGCAGGAAACACAGAAAGGTTGTATAAACGCAAACCCAAAACAACAAAGTAAATGGCAACGGGACCATACCTATCAATAATTACCTTAAATGTAAATGGGTTGAATGCCCCAACCAAAAGACAAAGACTGGCTGAATGGATACAAAAACAAGACCCTTATATATGCTGTCTATAAGAGACCCACCTCAAAACAAGGGACACATATAGACTGAAAGTGAAGGGCTGGAAAAAATTACTTCATGTAAATGGAGACCAAAAGAAAGCAGGAGTAGCAATACTCATATCAGATAAAATAGACTTTAAAATAAAGGCTGTGAAAAGAGACAAAGAAGGACACTACATAATGATCGAAGGATCAATCCAAGAAGAAGATATAACAATTATAAATATACATGCACCCAACATAGGAACATCGCAATATGTAAGGCAAGTGCTAACGAGTAGGAAAGGGGAAATTAACAATAACACAATAATTGTGGGAGACTTTAATACCCCACTCACACCTATGGATAGATCAACTAAACAGAAAATTAACAAGGAAACACAAACTTTAAATGACACACAGGACCAGCTAGACCTAATTGATATCTATAGGACATCTCACCCCGAAACAATCAATTTCACCTTTTTTCTCAAGTGCACACAGAACCTTCTCCAGAATAGATCACATCCTGGGCCATAAATCTAGCCTTGGTAAATTCAAAAAAATTGAAATCATTCCAGTCATCTTTTCTGACCACAGTGCAGTAAGATTAGATCTCAATTACAGGTAAAATTTTTTTAAGCTTTGGGAAGTTTCAGGAACCATCTAAGGATACCTATTTGATCATTGGTAATTTTAAAAAATAATCACATAAGAGTGACTCAAAATTTTACGAGTAAACAATCATTTGGGGGAGGTTGCTTAAAAATGTAGATTTCCACATATTTCCCCCAGATCTCCTGACTGAGTGAATCCAAGATAGAGGTCAAAAATATCCATTTTCAATAAAGACTCCAAATGACTCTGATGTGGGTCTGAGTGCCACATTTGAGAGACTGCTGTAACTCTATCTAACCAGATTTTAAAGGAAAGGCTGATCTAAATGGTTTTGCTGAACTGCTTAACCTGGCTTGTCTCTTTTAAGTAAAATTATTGCACCATATAAGTCAGGGACATGCAAACAAACCCAATCCCTGCTAAATCTTACAGGATCAAGTGGTCATGGGGTTCATTCCCAGCATAGTTTATGTTTTCTTTAGTCTAATCATCTTTGACCAAGCACAAAGTTCATGTGTTTGGCACAATAGAAAGTTATTTCTTTTTCCAAACACTTATTCTATCCTTCATCCTCCAAAAATTTGCTAGACAGCGAGATCCATTAAATTGCTATGTTGTTTCCTGTTTAAAGTTTCAAGTTTCTCAAAAGCAGAATTAAGATTAGATATTAACATAATCAAATTTTATCTCTATACTTGTTTTGAAAGAAAAAGCAAAATAAAGCATTGTGACTCTTATTTTAAAAATCACATCTTAATTTAAAACTGTTTGCTATAAGAACAATGCCTCTACTCATTTTTTTTCCTGTGATGATAAGCAAAAATAAGCTTAATGCAGTAAATAGTCTCAGAGACCTTCAATGGCCTGCCAAAACTTCTTTCAGTTCCAGTTCCATTTCATTATAAAGGACTTATTTCAGGAACACTGAGACTGATAATCATGTCAAACTCAGCCCCAGAAGAAAACTGGAAAACAAAAAGGTATTTTACTCAAAGACCAAGCCACTTCTTGATAGAGTGGGGCTAAAAGAAGTAGGTCCCAATAGATAGTTATTTTCTAACCTATAAAATACCCTAAAAATGAAATATATATCAACAGATTCTTCTTTTCTGCTCTGTTCCTTCCTTCTTCCCTCTCTTCTTTCTTTCCTTCTTTCCTTCCCTTTCTTCATGGATAGCCTTCCTAAAATTTCAGTGGAATTATGTCTTTCCTCAAAATAGGCCAAGATGGAATTAAAAATAATAGTTATGACTGATTCATGCTGATGTATGGCAGAAACCAACACAATATTATAAGGCAATCATCCTTCAATTAAAAAGAAGTTTAAAAACTAATAGCTAACACTGAGTGCTTATTTTTTATCAAGCACTATCTTAAGTGCTGTATATGTATTAAATCCTCAAAATGATTCTGCTGAAATGGACATTAGCATTATCTCCACTTTAAACATGAGGAAACAGTGGCACAGGAGAACTAAGCGACTTTACTGTGATCCCACAGCTATTGTCTGTAAGAACTAAGGTCAACATAATTCCCTGTTTCTATGGCGAGGTTGGGAACAAGTATAATTTCCAATTCTTATTTTAAAAAATTCTGCAAACAAGCTCTGAGAAAACCTTACCTGTCTCAACTAGCTTACTTATATACTATCAACAAGCTCTTCAACACTTCAAGACTCATGTGACAAACTCAAAGCTATGGTACAAATTCTGCCCAGTTACCTACAATGCAAGATTTGCTTTGAAATCATCCAACCTTTCCCCTAAAACCCATGAGTATCCTCCTCCCTTGAATTGTGAGTAGATCTAACCAGTCAGTCCCAATGGAAATCAAACCTTGAATATTCATTGGAAAGACTGATGCTGAAGCTCCAGTACTTTGGCCACCTGATGCAAAGAGCCAACTTGCTGGATAAGACCCTGATGCTGGGAAAGACTGAGAGCAGGAGGAAAAGAGGGTGACAGAGGATGACGTGGTTGGATAGCATTACTGACTCAATGGACATGCGTTTGAGCAAACTCTGGGAGATAGTAGAGGACAGAGGAGCCTGGCATGCTGCAGTTTTGGGGGTCACAAGAGTTGGCCATGACTTAGCAACTAAACAACAGCGGCAATCCTCCTCTGATCTCTCCTCTTCTGAGACACTACTAGGACTTTGTCAAGGTGGTTTATGTTTTCCCTTATTCCAGTAACTTCATAAGCTTAGTCTTGCTTGGTTAATATGGCTTTTTTCAGGCCTATATTTGAGAAGTTGGCAACTTACATCTGTCTAATAACTAACAGGAATTAGAAGACTGTATTTTGTTATAAAAATAACAAATAACCTGTTGTCCTCTAATTCTCCTCAATCGAGAGGTATTCCTATAGCAGAATAAGGAATCTGATTATGAAGTTTCAGTAACTGCTTAAAAAAAAGAACTTCTGACATTTCCTTAATATGGGAATACAAAAACTAAAGTATTTATGCTTGTGTGATTCTTAAAAACAAAGATCCTTACAAAAGTTCTCTACAAATAAAAGTCATCTCTGAGTAGTCTCCCTAAGTCACACCAAATACAAATTGTGAGATTTAGTAACATTAAATTAATTAATTTAAAAAACCTGTCTGTATACTACAAACATGTTTATTGCAAAAAATATATTTTTTATTCTGAAATTTTATTCCATCAGGAGACCAAGACTGGGCAATTTAAACACTGAAAAAAACAAACAAAAACTAAAAATAAAAAAAACACCTAGTTATCTCAAAACTGATGCAGCCTTCTTCCTGTTAAAGGAGACGTCATATGGCAACTATTTCAGGTGTGAACACACAATGCACAAGGAGGTGTCGTTTCTTTGGAGACAGCTGTAAATATATTCACAGGCGTAAAACAATCATCCGTGTCTAGTCATGCATGCCGTCTGCTCCCAGGGCTGTCACTGCTGTCGATCTGAAGTTGAGAGGTAATGGCCTCATGATTCAAGGAAACTGCTGAAGTGTGTACTCAGGCTTCAGTTGAAGAGATGGGTTCATTTATCATCATAATAAGCTATTACCATCGAGAGGTCACAACTCATTGAAGAGACAGTCAGTCTAATTGGCTCAATTCCGTCAGTGTTCGACGTGACTCAAGGAGATAAGCACTCTTTCACAGGTAATTTTCAATCACCCAACAAACTACCTGTTTAATAATTCATCACATTTCAGATCGGGGTCTTATCACATAGCTCCTTTTTCCATGTGGCAAATGTTGAATTTTAACTGCTTGGAATCTGAGACCCAAGTAATAGAGGAAGAACTTCAGAAAAGGTAAGGTGAAAGGGTGTCTACTCAACTACTACTGTTGGAAGTCATGGGAAGACCGCAGTCCTAGAAATGTAAGCTTTATGCTTCCCCAACAGGCCCTACTGATATTAACAGAATTTGCTGAAACTATCTGGAAAGATAAGAGTGTTACTGGAATCCTTGTGATTAATTAAGCATGACAACCAACTTTTAGTTTATAGAATTGAGGCTCATATTAAATGATCTCATCAAAACAATAATCTTCACAATGAAGTCTAGACTAGAAAATTAATAGACTAGAGCAAAACAAAAATATTGTCCTACATAAAATATCTTTTTAAAACTTATTTTTAAGTGGAGGATAACTGCTTCACAATGTCGGGTTGGTTTTTGCCATATACTTAATTTATTTTATAACTTTAACAACATTATGTTCTTGATTGGGCCAGCAGACAGTCTCAGACAAGTTCACCTCCAATCAAATGCTGGCTGTGACTTTAAGCAGCTAGGCTACCTTATAATTACACGCAGATTATTTTTTTCCACTACTTTTTTTTTACACAAATGGTGGTCATATACCCTGTTCTATTTCTAGGTTTAACTACTTAACCATATACCTGAGAGCATTCCACATTATTATAGTGTTTGTGTGTATGTACCAAAATGCATTTAATCAGTCTATCAGTAACATTTTTGTGTTTATCACAAACATTTGTGAATGAATAACTTTGTATTTCACGCTTTATATCTACCTATAGGAAAAATATCCAGGAGAGAAATATATGAACACATGTGTATTTGAAACTTTGGTAAAAATTTCTAAGTTAGTTTTCTTAGATTCCATTAATACATATCCCCACTACCAATATTATAAGGATCTTTGTCCTTTAAACATCTCAGTAATAACACACTATCCAGGCTTCCCTGGTGGATCAACAGTTAAGAATCTGCCTTGCCAGTGCAGGAGACACACAAGTTCACTCCCTGGTTGGGAAAGATGCCACGGAGCAGTTCAGCCCACACACCGCAGTTGTTAAACCTGTGCTCTCGAGTCTGGGAATTGCAACTACTCCACCACGTGATGCAACTGCTGAACCCCTGTGCCCTAGAGTCTATTTGCTGCAACAGGAGAGGCCAAGGCAACGAGAAGCCCGCACACGGTCACTAGAGGGTGGCCGCTGCTTGCCACAACTCGAGAAAGCCTGTGCAGCCATGAGGACCCAGCACAGCCAAACAAATAAATAATTTTTAAAACAGCATGCTATCCATTTACCATTTTGTTGTCTCTTCTAAGATAAATGGCAGTTTCTCAGTATAGCTATATTATGAGGCAGGTTGTATGCTGTTTCTTATACCTAAGGGCCATTTGTATTCCTTTTCTACTGTTC
The DNA here is from genome assembly GCF_033118175.1 of Dama dama. Classification (NCBI taxonomy): domain Eukaryota; kingdom Metazoa; phylum Chordata; class Mammalia; order Artiodactyla; family Cervidae; genus Dama; species Dama dama. Next base: position 22,806,414 of record NC_083706.1, on the reverse strand, counting down.
ATTCATATGTGTTGCCCATTTCTTTGTTGAACTGTTGGTCTTTGTTATCAACGTCTATAATTTCTTTTGCTATTAGATTAGGCTTTTGTTTGCAACAAATTAAAATGAAAACCTTTGAATTTTTTAAATAATTGATATTTTACTTGATTTGTTTACTAAGACTGCCACAATAAAACCATAACCTACATGTCTCAAGAAAACAGAATTCACTGTCTCACAGCTCTAAAGGATACAAGTCCAAAACCAAAGGAGCAGAGTTGGCTCCTCCTGAAGGCTGTGGGAAAAAGATCTGTTTCAGATCTCTCTCTTTGGCTTGCCGATGGCTGTCTTCATATTCATATGGCATTCTCCTTGTATAAGTGTCTGTCTCCAAGTCTTCCCTTTTTATAAGGATATAAATTATATTGAGGCTTCCCTGGTGGCTGAGTGGTAAAGAATCTGCCTGTCAAAACAGGGGACATGGGTTTGATCCCTGGGTCAGGAAGATCCCCTGGAGACGGAAATGACAACCCATTCCAGCGGGAAGTCCCATGGACAGAAGAGCCTGGGGGGCTGCAGTCCATGAGGTCGCAAAAGAGCAGTACACGACGTAGCACCTAAACAACAGTCATATTGAGTTTGGGTCTACTTTAATGCCCTTATTTTAACTTGCTACACTATAACCGCAAGGTATTGATGCTGCTTATAATGCCGATAAAATTTACTTTCCCTAACCAGTTATTGATGGGCAGAAATCTTAAATCCCTTTAAATACTTCTGTAAGGCAGAAATAGTTACTTATCACATCATTTGCTTAGAAAGACGTGACATGATGCTCATTTGCTTTATTTTGGTATCTTCAAAATAAAGTACAAAACACTCTGTAGGTTTCTCCAAAAGCTAGATAACTGCCTTAATTTTTTCATATTTTCACAAGCTGCTGTTTACGTCACATAATTGACTTACTTTCTAAAGTTAACTCTCTGTGATTGTCCATTTTTATTTTTAATGCTATCTTGTCTTTACCACCACCAGATGCTCAGTTAGATAGAAATAACAAGCAAGGGACAAAGTGTTCTCTAACAAATATGCTTTATTGATATAAAGATTTACCTCTGATATAAACTGCCGCACCATACAACTACAGAAGTTCTCAAAGTAATTGGCATTTATTGAAGAGCTTCTGTGTGCTAAAGGCATTTTTGAGGGCTTTGCACAACTCTGAGGAGGTGCTAGAACTCTCAATTTGCAGATATTGAAAGTAAGTGTCAACTAAATAATGGGATGTGTCCAAGATTACAGAAATAATAAGGAAGAGATGTAGCATTTGAATCAGATCTGTGAAAAGCATAAGGATCAAAACACTGAAATAACTGACCAGAGTTTCCCTTGCATAAATAATAGCTTTGAGTCAAGAGTAGAATGGGGGGGGAAGGATGGGACACAGATGCATAGAAAATTAAAGGAAGAAATAAAGTATTCCTTTGCATGCATGCTAAGTTACTTCAGTCGTGTCCAACTCTTTGTGAATTTATGGACTGTAACCCCCCAGGTTCCTCTGTTCATGGGATTCTCCAGGCAAGAATACTGGAGTGGGTTGCCATGCCCTCCTCCAGGTGATCTTCCCAATTCTGGGATTGAACCCAAGTCTCTTATGTTTCCTGCATTAGAAGGCAGGTTCTTTACCACTAGCACCGCCTGAGACGCCCAACATATTCCTTTGCTAGTCCATAATCAAGATGTCAGTAGGACTGATCTTCTCTGAGGACTATGAGAGAAGGAACTGCTCCAGGCCTCTCTCCTTGGCTTACAGAAGACCCTCTTCCTTTATCCAAATCTGTGTCCCATCCATTCCCACCATCTTGTGCTTCTCCCACTACCATCAACAATTAAACACTATATATACACTGGGTTAAATACGAAAACTCAGTACATAAAACACTCTCTGGCCATGATAGGCTCAGAAAAAGCATAACACTGTTCCACTAAACTATAACAACAATTGATGGGTCTGATCTATTACAAGTGGCAGAGGCCAGCACACTGGGGATTTGTCTCACAAGGACTTGGACTTGGGCTAGAACATCAGGACCAGCACTCCACTGGTTCCCTATAATTCTCCACTGAGTTGCACAAGAAACAAGAGTATAAAAGTGTTATTGAAAAGGATATCAAAAAAATCTAAGATTTGATTGAAACCTTATCAAATTGATGGTAGTTTTGCTTTCTTTACTTGTGTGATAAGGAATGGGGGTTGCATGGTCTTCCATTTTATGATTTCAAATAAAAAATTATACAGAGTACCCAAATTTCTATTTTCACTATGTGTTTCGTTGTTTATTCAATAACCATTATACTCCTTAAGGTAAAGGGTGACCAGCTTGAGGTCCTGTGGTAGGTGGCAATCCATGGAAAAAGTTTTATTATTTACTTGTTTTTACTATTTATTTATTCCTAATTTCTTTTTGTAGGGACAAATTTCCATCTACTATTATATTACTTTTATGAGAAGTTTCTACACTTTTTTTCTCGTACAGACGTGTTGGTGAAAAAGTATCTCAGCCTTTTTTCTGGACTGTCTCTTTGTCTTGCCTTCCTTTTTCAAAGATACTTTGGCCTTGTAAAAATTCTAGATTAATTATTTTTGTTTGTTTGTTGTTGATTCTTTTCCCCCCAATACTTTAACATATCTCTGTACTGTATTCTGGTCCTTGTGATGTCTAACAAGAATCTTCTATCTTTATCCCTCTTTGCATGTTTTGTCTTTTATCCTCTGGATGCTTTTAAGATTTCTTTATCTCTACTGCGGTTTTTTTTTTTTTTAAATAGCAAATTGATTCTGACATACTTTGCATTATTTCCTTGTCATTTTTGGTCTGTTCGCACTGACTATTTTTCCTCCTGGTTATGGCTCATATGCGCCTGCTGGTTTCTCATTTTGTGTTGATGCCAGACATGGTGGATGTCACATTGTTGGGTGCTCAATTTTGTTATAATTAATTAGTACTGGATTTTGTTCTGGCATGCAGTTTTGGAATAATGTTTTTAAGGTTTGCTTTTAAGATTTGTTAAGGTGAACATAGAACAGCCTGTACTCTGGGGCTAATTTAGCTCCTTTGCTAACAATACTAAATAAACTTTGCCAGAAGTCCTCTCTATTATGGTGCTATTATTCAGTTCAGTTCAGTTCAGTCGCTCAGTCGTGTCCGACTCTGCGACCCCATGAACCGCAGCACGCCAGGCCTCCCTGTCCATCACCAACTCCCGGAGTTTACTCAAACTCAAGTTCATGGAGTCAGTGATGCCATCCAGTCATCTCATCCTCTGTCGTCCCCTTCTCCTCCTGCCCCCAAATCCCTCCCAGCATCAGGATCTTTCCCAATGAGTCAACTCTTCTCATGAGGTGGCCAAAGTATTGGCGTTTCAATTAGGTGGTAGGAAATGAGCTAGGAATTGTTAACTCTCGCTATTTTTTGGTAATTCTTCCACCATCCTTAGATAGGCAAGTTTTCCCATCCAACACAGCCAGGGTGGAAGTTTCCTTTACATCTTTATAGATACCTGGATTGATTCTCTTTCTCTCTCGTTAATTTTTTCTCCAGATCCCCCTTCCTTAATATTCTGTCCCACAAATTCTAGTTTCCTGGGCTTCCCTGAACTCCCATCTCCATCTCTCAGGCTTTCAAACACGCTCTTTGGGGTTTTCCCTCAATGCCCTGTACCTTGGAAACGATACCCAGGCATCAGCCTTGACAGCTACAAAGTCTCAATTCATCTGGAGCTTTTTTTTCTCTCAGGGATCAAAGTTCTACAACATCTGCTGTAAAGTGTCTAAAAACTTGTTTCACATTTTTTCTCAAATTATCTTGTTGTCTAAGAAAGATTTGTTCAGTCATGGCCAAAAGTAAAAATTCCATGCTTTATAATATGATTTTTGAAACCAGTAATCTTTGTTTCAACTAGAGTTTATTTTTATGTATAAAATGAGGTAGGGATGCAGGATGGTCATTTTTTGTCTTTTCAGATACTCAATGGTACTGATAGCATTTATAATATGGTTTATTCTACTGTCTTTGATCTGTAATTTCTACTTTCTTAATAATCAAGTATCCATATATGCATGGGATATTTCTGGGCTATTTTTTCAACTCCATTGATCATTTCTATATCTTTTTTCACACCAATAGCACTTTGTCTCAATCATTATTTCTTTTTTTAAAATGAGTCCTAAGTCTTTTTATCAGGTAAGTTTTGATTAAAACTCCATCTCTTTCTTTATGATTTCCTTTTATTATTTGAAAAGCTCTTTGCTTTTCTATATAGGTTCTATCCTTAGTATTTTGTGACTTGTTGCTATTGTAAAGGACTTATTTTTAAATATTTATTTATTTTTATTTTATTTTATTTTGGCTGCACTGGGTCTTCTTTACTGTGAGCAGGCCTTCTTCACTTGCAGAAAGCAGGGCTTCTTTCTGGCTGTGGTGTTCAGGCTTCTCACTGTTGTGGCTTGCCTTGCTGCGTAGCCCTGGGCTCTAGGGTAACCAGCTTTAGTAGTTGTTGCACGTAGACTCAATAGTTGTGGTTCAGGGGCTTAGTTGCCCTGCGGAATGTGGGATCTTCCTGGACCAGGGATGAGACCAGTGTCCCCTACATTGTGAGATGGATCCTTAACCACTGCACTACCAGGAAAGCCCAGGACTTATTTTTGAAGTGCTGTTTTAATTGGTTTTTGCTGATGTAAAGAAATACAATCGACTTGTGAAATGAAATATTTCCTGCCACACCAGTGGGCAAGAAATGTCACAGCCATCAGTGACTTGGGGCCTCCAAATGTGAATGAGGGCTCCCGAAAGGGAACACAATACCTGTGACCCAGCAAATGCTGCCACCCCTGAAATGATTGCAAAGGAGCTCAGGGGAATGCAAGAAGCAACTATCCTCTGCCACTCCTTACGGTGAACAAGGAATTACTGATGTAAACAATCAAGAAACAGGAAGTGGTCCCAGATAGGTGCCGTACATATGAAAGGAAAGAATTCAGTGAGCCCAGACGCTTGCAAATTCCCATAGAAGAATGCTAAGTTCCTTAGCTTGATATCTGGTTTTCCTTACTTAACAATAATCTTTGATGTTCAGACTGTCTGCCCTCATTGTTGCAAAGTTGTATATAGCTTGACTCCCTCTCTCTGGCCTTCCACAGCAGTTTAAGAAGGGGTGGCAAGAATACACAGGAGAACTATACAAAAAAGATCTTAATGACCTGGATAACCACAATGGTGTGGTCACTCACCTAGAGCCAGACATCCTGGAGTGTGAAGTCAAGTGGGCCATAGGAAACATTACTGTGAACAAACCTAGTGGAGGTCATGGAATTCCAGCTGAGCTATTTCAAATCCTAAAAGATATGACACTGTTAAAGTGCAGCACTCAATATGCCAGCAGATTTGGAAAACTCAGCAGTGACCAAAGGACTGGAAAAGATCAGTTTTCATTCCAATCCCAAAGAAGGAAAATGGCAAAGAATGTTCAAACTACCACACAACTGTGCTCATTTCACGTTAGAAAGGTAATGTTCAAAATCCTTCAAGCTAGGCTTCAACAGTACGTGAACTGAGAACTTCCAGATGTTCAAGCTAGATTTAGAAAAGGCAGAGGAACCAGAGATCAAATTGCAAACACCCACTGGATCATAGAAAAAGCAAGAGAATTCCAGAAAAATATCTACTTCTGCTTCACTGACAATGCTAAAGCCTTTGACTGTGTGGATCACAAGAAACTGTGGGAAATTCTTCAAGAGATGGGAGTACCAAACCACCTTACCTGTCTCCTGAGAAACCTGTATGCAGGTCAAGAAGCAACAGTTTGAATTGGACATGGGACAACGGACCGGTTCCAAATTGGGAAAGGAGTAAGACAAGGCTGTGTATTGTCACCCTGTTTACTTAATTTATGTGCAGATTACATCATGCGGAACACCAGGCTGGATGAATCACAAGCTGGAATCAAGACTGCAGGGAGATCAGTCAATAACCTCAGATATTCAGATGATTCCACTCTAATGACAGAAGGTGAAGAGAAACTAAAGAGCTTCTTGATGAAGGTGAAAGAGGAGAGTGAAAAAGCTGGCTTAAAATTCAACATTCAAAAAACAAAGATTGTGGCATCCAGTCCTATCACTTCATGCCAAATAGTTGGGGGAAAAGTGGAAACAGTGTCAGATTTTATTTTCTTGGGCTCCAAAATCACTGTGGACGATGACTGCAGCTATGAGATTAAAAGATGCTTGCTCCTTGGAAGAAAAGCTATGACAAACCTAGACAGTGTGTTGAAAAGCAGAGCCATCACTTAGCCAACAAATGTCTGTAGAGTCAAAACTATGGTTTTTCCAGTAGTCATGCACGGATGTGAGAGTTAGACCATAAATCAGGCTGGGTGCCAAAGAATTGATGCTTTTGAACTGTGGTGCTGGAGAAAACTCAAGGGTCCCTTGGACTGCAAGGAAATCAAACCAGTCATTTCTAAAGGAAATCAACTCTGAATATTCACTGGAAGGACTGATGCTAAAGCTGAAGCTCCAATACTTTTGCCACCTGATACAAAGAGCCAACTCAATGGAAAAGACTCTGAGCTGGGAAAGATTGAGGGTAGGAGGAAAACGGGGCAACAGAGGATGAGATGATTGAATGGCATCACCCACTCAGTGGACATGAGTTTGAGCTAACTCAGAGAGATGGTGAACAGGGAAATCTGGCGTGCTGCAGTTCATAGTGTTGCCAAGAGCAGAACATGACTGAGAGACTGAACAACTGAGATGCTGCCTCCGGGGCTCAGAGTCGTTAACATTCCCACCAAATAAAATGACTCTCTACTTTCTGGTTGTGACTAATTTTTTAGTCAACGGGCTTTTACATATTAACTTTGTATACAGTTCCCTTCTTGATTCACCTATTAGTAATTTATCTTCTGAGTTCATAATCATATCAAGCAGATAATCATATCATCTATAAATGCAATTTTATTTCTTCCTTTTTAACTTCTATATCTTTTAACTTCTTTTTTTTTAAATCTTAATGCACTGCCCAAATCTGCTAGTACCATGTTAAATAAAAGTGGTCAGAGTGAAAATTGTTTGTGATCTTAAATAATTCTTTCCATATTTTATAATAAAGTAGATATGTTATTCATTTTTGTGTATTCTTTATCAGATGAAGAAGCACCTTTCCAATCTTAGTTTACACATTTTTTAAAACATCATGAATCATCATTAAATTTTATCTATTTTTCTGCATCTATTGAAACAGTTTCTCCCCTTTATTTAATCAATACTGTCAATTACACTCTTTTTTTTTTATATTAAATCAACACTGAACTCCTATGATAAATGCTAATTTTACCATTTTTATAGATTATGGATTCTGATTATTCATGCTTTGGTTAGGATACTTGCATCGATTTTCATGAGTGAGTTTGGGCAGAAATTTCCTTTTTCATGCTTCCCTGATATCAAGCATATTAAGCCACATAAAATTACTTGAGGAGCAGTCCTTATTATTTTGTTCTCTGTAAAGCTGTGTAAGATTGAAAAATGTTTTTAAGGTTCAAAAATTGATTTACAAATTAAACAGAAATAAATAAAACCATTGTTTTCCTTATGGGAATACTTTTTTGGCTACTGATTCAATTGCTTTAATGTTCATATGACTTTTAACATTTTCCCCCTCGGTCAGTTTTATTAATTTTTATTATTCTAGAAATTTGACTGTGAGTCCTCATAGTTGGGCTAACTTTGCAGAGTAGACATTACCAGAACTACATGTAATAAATGAGTTCTTATGATTTTTGTTTATTTTTTCATAAACATTTGCCCCTAACAATATATTTGGTTTATTCTTGACAATAGATATTCTTCTGGTATTATTCTATTGCCAAATCATTTTTATATGATCTGATTTATGGAATAAAAATTTAATCACAGTTTATCTTATTTACCTTTATAGCCATGCCATTCTTCACATATATAATACATTCTTAATCCATTTAATCTGAGACTTAATTCAGAGGACATTAAGGATGAGGGAGAGAGTCTGACCTTTACTTTGAATAATTCTGAGGCATATAGAGCAAAGAAGTCAGAAATATAAATTATGTTGCTAAAAGGAGAGCAACTCATGCTTATTAGTGAGGTTTTAATTTTTTAATTAAGATGGAAATCATCTTTCAATTCTAACTTAAATATCAACTCAAGAGCCATTTCTGAGAAATCTAATCAAAACTATTCTGTTGTTGTTAAAAATGTAGCATTGATCACAAAATATTTGTGAAGTTCCTTTCATCTGACAAGAACTATCCTGTCATATAAATCTCAAATATCAATCTCCTTCAAACCCACAGCTTTAATTAGGGATGTTAGAGGAGAACTGTAAGTCAAGCAAGACAGCAAAGAAATACCAGAGATTACCTTTAGAACCGGATGCTATTTTGTCAGCTGACTCATAATAAGAGGCTTATGTTAAACTACAGATATTCTTGGCAACTACAATGAAACAATTTAAAAGCTCCTCTAAGCTAGAAACAGAAAAAGATAGTATACATGTTGTAGGAAATAAGCATTGTTTCATAAAGACCAGATCACACAAAATTAATTTAATAGCACTCAGAGACTGATTTGCAAACCTTACTGGTAAATGGGGGAACAGTTGATAGGCCAGGTCAGATTCTCAGGGCTCTTTACAAACAGGAAGAGAACAGGTTTTGGAGGCTGCACTATTTCAGACCACTAGGGTAACCGTAAAGAAATAACTATTTCAATGTTCCAATAGCACTTAGTTTACTAAAGCAGTGAATTATTCCAACTCTGAAATACCCAAACTGTTTCTCAATAGCTGTGGCCTGTAGTAAATCAGCAGGACTCTGTGCTCTAGCACTTTACATTCATGCCTGGTTCCAGGCTTACACAAATGCCCTAAAACCAAGTATTAACCTCTGTCAAGTATTTCGAGAAAATAAGATGCTGCCAAGTAGAGCCCTGTGGGTGCCTGACTTAATTTTCTTTGAATGTCTACAATGAAAGGGGCAGGGAATTAACACTTGATTGTGACCACTGTGCTGAATGACCACACATATATGAGAAAAAAACATTTTCGAGGTTGCTGTTGAGGGATTAACTCTTAGTTGAGATTGTAACCCAGTGGGACTCCATGGGACCTTCTCAGGACAGAGTCCTTCCCCATGTCATCTGCTGGTCTTTTATTTCTAGGAGATCTGTAGTCTCCCAGGCCTCCTGAGTCATAAAAGCCTGGCTCAAGAATTAATAATAAAGTCCAGAACAACAACAACAAAAAGAAAAAACAAAAAAGAAAGTAATGATTGAAGGAATTGAACATGGAGTGACAAAAATAGCAGTTGGTTCAGGAGAACTGATAAGAATTTAAACAATAAACCTTACATGTGACAGCCATAGAATATTTAGTTCCTCCCTAAAGCACCTAGATAACAGTAAACTAATGCACATTCCCTGAGTTGTTTTACAGATGCCAAACCCTCCATCAAATCGAAGAAGCTAACTACTTGATGACCATGAGCACGTAGCCCCCTACTGAAACCTGAGGACTGATAGTGTTAACCCCTGTATCTCACCATCAACCAATCAGAGAACTGTCACAAGCTGATCACATAACATGTGACATACCACCCCCCTACCCCCATCACCTTGCCTCTAAAAATGCTTTGAGGAGTTTGGGTCTTTTGAGCATCATGGGCTGCCTCACTCTTCGCTCGGCCCTGCAATAAATCCTTTTCAGCTCGAAACTCTTATGTTTCAGTTTGTTTGGCCTCACTGTGGGTTCAGCACACAAACTTGCCATAGACAACAAGATTATGGAAATTTTTTAAAGAGCAGTATAAAAACGCACTAACTTTTCCAGGCCTCATCTACTATCTACATACACAACTATATCCACCTACGTATTCCTCATTATTCCAAAGAGGGACTGTCGTCAATAAAAATGTTTCTTAATATGAAAAGTATTCCTTTGCTAAACTGGCTAGTGCTCTTGAGTTTAATTATGCCCAGGCAGGTTTCTATGTTAGCAAAGTGGATCTCAAGTTAGAGCAGTTTTATTATTTGGGGTTAGGTTACCAAAACATAGGAAGACTGGCATGTGGCACCTTCATTAAAATGAAATATGTACAACACATCTCCCATCTGTTACAAGTGAATTTACCACTAAGGAACTTGGAAAATGTTTGAAAACTGGTTATACAAGTATTTAGGAAAAGCTAATAGCATCTCATAAATACTTTTTCAACTTAGAAATTAACATGAAAAAGGCAAAGGAAGGATTATATATCCAGAGCTTCCTGGTCAGGGATGTAAATCAAATTCAGTATCTAAGCAGATAGACTAGTTTCTTGACATACTATTTCTGTCAGAGTCTGGCAATGGCTCTGATTCCAACGGCAATTACTAGGAAAGAATTTAGCCTCAACTATTTAGAAAAGTGACTTTACCAGATTTACAAACAAGGCCCTACAATCTTCCATTTCCTCAGCAAGATATTATATCAACCAAGCTAAGCATGTCATCATGACTGTAATTTACGTGATGTGACATGACAGTTAAGATGTACTGTGGTAATTTGTGAGAGCTTGCAGTATTATTGCAGTATCAAAAATTTATATGGTTCAGTTATTAAAGCAAATTGTTCCATTCATACTGAGATGTCTGACACTAAACCACCGAGGGCTTCCACATTACATTAAAAAATGTCTTCCATATTCAAACAATTTGCAGACCCTGCTATCAGTACTTTGTTCACTGAACAAAGTACTCAGTTCACAGAAACTGAAGCCCAGGCAAGCACAGCTTTTTGATGTGAACATGATCTGTGCGGGATGTGAAGTACTTCATTGTGGGTGGTTAACAAGCAGCAGTCCAGACAGGATAAGGAAAGTTATCTTTGGGAACCAATACTACACACAGGATGTCCAAATGCTTTGCTCTGATGCTATTTCATGTCCTATTTGCTTGCCTTCCTTCTGTCAGTTTGATTTTCAGCCAACAGAAAGAAAAAGCATATGGGCAAAGAAAAAATGATGGAAAATATGGCAAAGGATATTCTATTTTAAAAAACTACCTATATAAGTAAACTTCACTGTGGTAAGAAAAGTAAGACCTCTGAAACTCATCCAATTTTGATCCATGGTTCTTCTCTAAAGTCCTCAGAGAAGCTGGAAAAAAAGACAGCTCCTGGTTTTTTTGTTTATTTGTTTGTCTCTTGGCAGTTTTAAGCTATAGACATTTGAGTCCTATGTGCTATTTTATTCTTGTTGGGTATTCAGGAAATTCCTAAACAGAATAGAATAGAAAGACCTCTTGTTGGAAAGGGCTTTGAAGTAACAGCTTAATTAGATTTTTATTACAGCTGGAAAATTTTATGCAACATACATTGTCTCTTTAAAAATAAATATTCATTGAAAAATGTGTTTTACTCATTTACACATTTTTCATAATGGTATTTAGAGGCCTGTAAAAATAAGAAACAGGCCAAAAGTTATAATGTTTTCAAACAGATAAACCACTAGTTTCCATTGATATGAACTAGCAAGGTTTCCTGTCTTAATGTTCACACACCACTAATTATTAAAATATTTTTATTTAATCATGAAGATTTTCTCCAAAGTAAGCTATATTCTTATAGTTGAAAACTAGTCTTAAATAGTTTCAATTTGCTGAAGGATTTTTCTGGGACTGACAATTTCTGGTGTGATTAGGTCATTTAATTATGAGCTGACAAAGTATTAAGTTCCACAGACCAAGCAAGTATTCTCATTTAGAATTTCTATATCAAACTTTGTTTCCAATGAATTGTTAAGCAAAATAAAATAAAATGATAAAAGCCAAGGAACCTATCTAGTTAGAGTTAATTCACAAGAGAGGGGAAGAAAGAAGTACCTTCATCTCTGAAAGCGCTACATTTGTTTATCTGTGAGTGTGTTTTTCCATGTGTGTCAGTGGGCTTGAAAACAAACATGTGCTTTCAATCTGGCTCTTCTTTTATGGTAGTTCTCTTCCTGAGCTCCAGGAAATATGGTATTTATTATAAGCTTCATGGCAAGTATTAAATTAGTTATGTAATAAATTTCATTTCCAATTAACATTCTGACAAGGTAGAGAAAGTAGCTCTCTTGAATACCAGTTTTGAAATGAAATAGAAACAGATGAGAAAGACTTCAGTAAGTATTCCACCACCGACAATTCTAGAAAAACAGCTATTTCAAGTAAACATGACACCGTGTCTTCCAGTATCTACCATCTGTTTTGCAAAAAAAATACCTAAAGGCTTCATTGCTTTATTTGCTCTTTTAAAATGTTTGACACAGGATAGCAACTACATAGAACTGTGATGTGGGGATGCAAGCACCCATGGGGCAGGGTGGAAAAGTCCAGCTTAATCTGATTCAGTTGGTTCCAGCAATCCAATCAGTATATATTTGATCTCACCTTTCTTTAAAGAAAGACTATATAAAACCCATTCTCCCTATTGATCAACTGAAGCAAAGTAGCAAGAAGCAAGCACTGAAGGGACTCACCTTGTTGCCCAGGTAAGGCGCGGGCGCACTCCAGTAGTAGCTCTGGGGCAGGGCTTGGCGGGCCTCCACGCTGCTAACGCTGATCTGCTGCGGTGAGTCTGAGTCCTCCAGCTGGGCGGTCACTCGAATACGGCCAGAAAGATCAGTCAGATACCAGCCACTCATGTCTTGTATCTTAAAGAAAACACACAATCATTGTCACTTAAGAAAAGAACCCAGACACTTCTCTTTCCTATTTTGAAAATTAATAACACAAAAACTATGAACGTTTAGGAAAATATAAAAGTTGTGTATATCATTAAACGTCTCATATGTTCTCACCATTATTTTTTTCCTTGATGTTTCTAGGAGTTTGGATGATATTACAGTGTAATCTATTTTTATTAATCCAGTGTGATTTTTAAAAATTATGATTTCAAATACTACTTTCTTAAAAAGTCATTTAAAATCACACATAATTTTGTATAAATTATCAAATAGTTGAAGTTTGAATTTCCCATTTTTCACTCCACTAGTACTTTCCAGTTTCTTATGGAAACAATTATTCCAAAAGGTACTATATATGCATTTGTAAAGAAGAGGAAGAAAAGAGATAAGATATGAAAGGTAGATTTTCATTTACTAGTTCCTTCCTTTTCATATATTTAAATTTCAATTTGAGGCTCCAGGATAGTTGAAAACACCAGCTCACAATACTGTTCCTATTCCTTCCCGTAGGGTCAGAAGTGCTATGAGAACTCCTAGTCTTGATCCTTGGGCCAGAAAAGGAAGGAACGTTTAAGGAGGAATTAGGGAAAGATGACTTGCTTTCACACATTTATTCTCCAGCTATGTGTGGCACATGGCTACAATTCTAAATTTAAACCGTCCTACCTCGTCAGGACATAAGACTGGATACTGAGGTTTACGGCTACCAGGGACCCACAAGTCATGTGTGAGCTGCTTGGCCTTGTGGGTAATGGGTAGCAGAATGGTAATGGCGATCACACATGGATGAAATATTTTTAAAATTTCTTCATGAAGAGGTCATTTGATTATCTCCTAAAGCTGTGGAACTGCTGGGACTGCCCTTATCAAGAGAGAGAGATTCAATGAAGGTTTCTTTGACAGAAAATCAGCAAGATACATACTACTATTCTTCCCTTTCCAACATCCTTCATCAGACCTCCAAGGACAGCCCAGCAAGATTCAGAGAAAGTTCTTTCCAGAAAAATGCCTGAAATGCAAATATCAGTGAACCTAGTTTCTGAAGTACAAAGCTGAATGTTACTTCTGCTCCTCTGCTAACCATAAAACTTTTGTACATTGATGGAACAGTCTAGAGGGTGAAGTTAGACTAACTGTTCATTTGCCGTTGGTTCTACACAATCTGTTCCGTAAGCAATACTTGATAAAGTATGCACAGGTTCATTTAGGTATGAAGAGTACAATCAGAAACTACTCATAATATTTCAGACTTAAAAGCAACACAAGTAGACAAAATTTTCATAGCTATATTAAGGATTAGTTAGCTCATTAAAGCTGAAAGGCAGTAGTGTTTGGAATTCAGTTTTATTAAAATAGTGATCTTTGTAAAATCCAACTCTAATCCCAACACCCCCCTGCTAAAATCCTTCAGTTACTCTCCAAGGATAACAGCTCAACTTCTTAGTAAACTCAACCATGTGTATCTAGTTTCTCATTCCCTCTGTAGGTTTCTCCTCCTTTCTCCAGCCTGTTTCCTGGTATTTTGTACTCCTAAGTGCTGCCACACAAACTATTTGAAATTCCCTGAAGGTCCTCTTTCATAAGGAGACAAACTGCTGTCTGTGAAAGGATGAAAAATCAATGAGTGTATGACAGGCAACGGAGGTAGGAGGAAAACAGGTTCATGTTTATGGTAGAGGAAGAACACCCCAGGGCTTCCCGGGGCTCAGTGGTAAAGAATCTGCCTGCAATGCAGGAGACCTAGGTTTAATCCCTGGTCGGGAAGATCCTCTGGGGAATGAAATGGCAATCCACTCCACTGTTCTTCCCAAGGACAGAGGACCCTGGCGGGCGACAGTCCACGGAGTAACAAAAGTTGGACTAAACCGCCATCACCACCACTAAACATGTAATAACTTGAACTTTTTCAAATCAATTAAGAATGAAGATATTCAAATTTAGTTTCTCCTTTTAACAAAGAAAGAGCTATGGCAACATAAAATCACAACTAAAGACTGGTGGGTAATAGGTATTATACACATAGCTGTTAAAGGAGTTTCTCTTAATGTGTATACCAAAAATACTGGTGAATGCAATTCATAATCCTTCCTATCACAATTAGATGGCTTCTCTGCCTTTGAGGCAAAGGCAGCATTAATTCCATCATTGCTTCACATACTAATCATGGAGACTGAAAAGGCTAGTGTTGATTTATTATAAGAGGTTCCAGTTTACACACTGGTACAAAACCTTAAAGGCTTTGGTCAAAGAGACACAGCGAATATTTGAAAGAAAATTCCATCACTTCTCCAAGATAAGTTTAAGTAGAAGCTCACTACAAGAAAAAAAAGTTAATTTCTTACAGAAGGACAATAGCAAGAAGCCCCGTGGAGCAGCACACAGAATTCAAAGGCTATTTATTGCTTACGTTGCCATAGGTCCAGTAGGAGCTTTGACATCTGTTTGAAACTCCTGAACAGAAGCACTCATCACAACCTTTATGATTATCCTCTTGCAAATTGAAGAACCCAAATTTGCAGCGACTACAGTCTCCTCCTTCAACATTTTCCTATAAACAGAGAAGTAGGTTATTAACACAGGTGCCCTTCAAAATAGAACATTGTCTCTATTTCTGCTCAAGAAAAATATAAGTTGTATATTCTTCATGTTACCTCTCAACTTTATTTAATGTATAATCATATTTTTAAAAATCTTCTCAAAAATTTCTTATTAACTAGATGCTGTCCTAACCACACTAGTAGGAAATAATGTTTGATTCTAATCTACTGCACCGAGTTACAATTTGATCTTCATCTTTGTCCAGAGGGGAGCAACTGTCATGATAAATCCAGCAATAACTTAGACATTTGGTTCAGTGTTTACCATTCTATGTTGTTAAACTGCTCCCTCTTAGAACACATGATACATGATAAAATAAAAGATATTAAGCTGATACATAAATGTAGCATAGAACATTGATATTATACAGATGGTAAAATATTTTTCACACCACATATGAAAAATACAAATCCTTGAAGCAAGCCTAAGAATGAGACAGGTAGAGAAACTGGGCAAATAGTCACACTATTTCCCTGATGAGATACAGTAGCAAAGAAAGAAAGTTTTCCCTAGTTAATTTTCACAGTGTTTCCTTTAACATACTGGTATAGTCAGTTAATCATAGAGTAACATTATGGGGAAAAAATAATTCTCATTCGGTGACTGCTCTCTAGATTGGCTTCATTAATCCTAGACCCAGTATACTGAAAGATTGTTTGTTTATACATGGGACTCAAGCCAGAGAAAGCTGACTATATGATGAAAAACTGGGAAGGCTATAATCTCTGTTAAAGAATGGTTAATCTTGACTAATGTCTTCTATATGAAAGTTCCCTGCTTCTCAGGAGATAGATTCATAGTAGTCCCCACATATGAATTTGCCCCACATTTTCCCTCTTCCTTGAATTCTCTTATTACTTCAATTCTGAAATTTTCCTTTTCCTTAGAAAACTAACTTCTTTCTCAAATGTGTTCCCATAGCCTTCTGTCACGGAGAAGGCAATGGCAGCCCACTCCAGTGTTCTTGCCTGGAAAATCCCAGGGACAGGGGAGCCTGGTGGGCTGCCGTCTATGGGGTCACACAGAGTCAGACACGACTGAAGTGACTTAGCAGCAGCAGCAGCAGCCTTCTGCCATTTTTCTATTATAACCACAGAAAAGTACTGCTATATCTTCTAAGATCATTCACTCCAGCCATACCATAATCTATTCAGACGTAGAACACTGTCTTACCTGCCTTTATTATACCCAAACATGGAAGTGTTTCTGGCACAACATTGAACACTAGCTTAATAAAGCTTTATTAATTTTGAATAAATCTCCTAGTGGTCATATTTTTCAGGCACAGTGAAGCACTGTGTACCTAGCAGGTGATTCATAAAAACATATTTGAATAAAGACTGGGCAGAAGATGGGGCCATAAAGATGCAAGAATATGGGGGGGGGGGAGATCAAAGAAGAGCAACGGCATGAAAAACAGAGACATTTATAAAAATAAACAAATAAAGATATTCTCCTGATATCCAAGAGAATGATATATTTGAAATTAAGTTTTGGGCTTGATTTCTATGTGCTACTTACCACCTCAACCATTTCTACACTGCCAGGAGCCTAAACAAAAGAGTGTCTCTAGACATGTTTCACATGTCAAACTTCAGCCTCCCAATATGCACACAAATGTAATTATTGCACTGATATTCCTGCTAGTATTCTCACTATTTTTAAGGTAAATTTCAGGTATTTTGAGATGATAGATGTCAACAAAACTAATTGAACTAATTTCAGACCTAAGATGGCAAATATATCCCCCCATATCCTGAACCTGAGAGCACCTTCAGAAGAGGATACAGGCAGGAAAGATGAAACATTCAATAGTGATAATTTCGCTTATCCCATTAAGGACACAGTACAGCTGTCTGCACACTGTGTTCTTACATGCTTGGTCTAATTCACTTTCATTTACTCTGATTTGAAAGCTTGTAATACCACTTTTCTGAGATTCATACTGAGCCTAACAATTAGAAACTTTCAGACATTAGTTACATTTTTCTTAGCTACATTTTAGACTGGCAATATGACCTTGAAAAGTAATGATTAAATAATTGCAATATTCAATTTAATAAACCAAAGCATCACATTATGGTAGAAATTCTAGGTACTCTAAAGATGAGTGAGTCAAGATCTCTGTTTTTAAAAGCCAACATCTAGAGTTGAGTAAAAAGATACATTTACAATCAACATAATGCAAGGTGGAACATGAAAAGAAGATATCAGAAATAAATTATAAGAGCACAGAGGATAAAGGGCTGGTTTCTGCTATGAAGGCTTGAGGAGGCTTTATGACAAGAGTGGAATTTGACCTAAGCCTTCAAGCATGGTTTAAAAGTTCATCCTGACGGAGGGGATAGAAGAGAGACCTCGTAGCAAAGATAATAGGAATAAGAAATAATTCAAACCTTAGAAGTTTCATTCAGAGAAAGCTGTGGTACATATATACAATGGAATATTACTCAGACATTAAAAAGAATACATATGAATCAGTTGTAATGAGATGGATAAAACTGGAGTCCATTATACAGAGTGAAATAAGCCAGAAAGATAAACACCAATACAGTATACTAATGCATATATATGGAATTTAGAAAGATGGTAACGATAACCTATATGCAAGACAGAAAAAGAGACACAGACGTATAGAACAGCCTTTTGGACTCTATGGGAGAAGCCAAGGGTGGGATGATCTGAGAGAACAGCATCAAAACATGTATATTATCAAGTGTGAAACAGATCGCCAGTCCAGGTTGGATGCATGAGACAAGTGCTCAGGGCTGGTGCACTGGGAAGACCCAGAGGGAAGGGATGGGGAGGGAGGTGGGAGGGGGAATCAGGATAGGGAACACATGTAAATCCATGGCTGATTCATGTCAATGTATGGCAAAAACCACTACAATATTGTAAAGTAATTAGCCTCCAACAAACAAAAATAATTGGGGGGAAAAAAACTATATTGAATATTTCCCTTATGCTAGGATCTTAATTTAGAGAAAAGTCGCTCAGTCATGTCCAACTCTTTGCGACCCCATGGGCTGTAGCCTATCAGGCTCCTCCATCCATGGAATTTTCCAGGCAAGAGTACTGGAGTGGGTTGCCATTTCCTTCTCCAAGGATCTTAATTTGGTACTTGGGTTCCAGGGCCCCTAACTTCACATAATAAACCTTTAAGAGATCGGATCTTATCCCATAGGAATTGATGAAAGGTCATTAAAAGGTATACAGTAGGAGATAAATCAATACAACTATACTTGAGGGGTTAAACCTGGCAATAGTAAGTAAAGTATCCATAACATGAGACACTAGAACAAAGAAAATTTTCAATATCATAAGGTGCAGTAAAGGATTAATTCAATGGTCTTATTCAAACCTTGCACATTCTAAATTGAAACGACTGTCCTTTGACCAGCTCCTGGGACATAACCACTAAACCCTTAGAATATCTTGCCTGATAAAAATGTCTTTGTATATCTGAAACCAGGAGTCATATGAGATATTTTATGCTAATGATATGATTTATGGTAAATGCCTAGTTTTGTTTACCTGGGGTCCTTGCCATCATGTATCAGTTTGACCTGGGGTAGCTGAGACTGAGTAGACAAAGTCAGTCATATAAGTACTCCATATCTACTTAATTTGACCCCCAATACAAACCTTGAACACAGACTTCAGTGAGTTTTCCTTGTTGATAATAACTCATATGTGTGGCAAAACAGTGTTGTTAGGAGAATTAACCACTCTCTGTGTGATTCCACTGGGAGAGGATGACTGGAAGTTTGTGCTTGGTCTCTCCTTGATTCTCTCCTATGCACCTTTTGTTGCCTACAAAATTTGTTGCATACAAATGGATACAGGATTTCGACCTGTGTCCTTCTCATTTTATCTTTTTTATTTATTTGTCTGCACTCTGCACAGCTGGGATCTTAATTTCCCAACCAGGCATTGAACCTATGCCCCCTGAATTGAAAGTGTGGAGTCTTAACCACTGGACCACTAGTCCCCTTTTTTACTTTAATAAACCATGACTATAACTGCTTTTCTTTTCTTTTTTTTATTTTAATTATTATTTTTTTTTATTATTATTATTTTTTTTTTGGTCATACATTGATATGAATCAGCCATAGATTTACACGTATTCCCCATCCCGATCCCCCCTCCCACCTCCCTCTCCACCCGATTCCTCTGGGTCTTCCCAGTGCACCAGGCCCGAGCACTTGTCTCATGCATCCCACCTGGGCTGTGGGATGTTTCACCATAGATAGTATACATGCTGTTCTTTTGAAATATCCCACCCTCACCTTCTCCCACAGAGTTCAAAAGTCTGTTCTGTATTTCTGTGCCTCTTTTTCTGTTTTGCATATGGGGTTATCGTTACCATCTTTCTAAATTCCATATATATGTGTTAGTATGCTGTAATGTTCTTTATCTTTCTGGCTTACTTCACTCTGTATAAGGGGCTCCAGTTTCATCCATCTCATTAGGACTGGTTCAAATGAATTCTTTTTAACGGCTGAGTAATATTCCATGGTGTATATGTACCACAGCTTCCTTATCCATTCATCTGCTGATGGGCATCTAGGTTGCTTCCATGTCCTGGCTATTATAAACAGTGCTGTGATGAACATTGGGGTGCATGTGTCTCTTTCAGATCTGGTTTCCTCAGTGTGTATGCCCAGAAGTGGGATTGCTGGGTCATATGGCAGTTCTATTTCCAGTTTTTTAAGAAATCTCCACACTGTTTTCCATAGCGGCTGTACTAGTTTGCATTCCCACCAACAAAAGTTATGAATCTTTCTAGTGAATCATTCAAAATGAGTGTGGTCTTTACCAACACAACATGGTAAGGATAGTAGGATATCTATACCTATAAAAACAGGTTGACCAACTGTTAGTTTTACTTTGTTTATTGTGACAAATCTTGAGGCAAAATATTTTAGATCCTGCTATAGTTTCTAAATCTGTACACTAATTCACTTCGGTGAATCCTACATTCAATTAACTTCAACTCACTTCAAAACAATTATCAGCTCTAAGTCTGCATGTACCTTATATAATATTGCATAGTACCCCAGCTTGAAACCACAACTTTAAGTTTCTAGAATTCTTCACTTTTAGTCCTGAGTCTATACCATACTTTTTCTTTATTGAGTGTCGTTCCTAATCGATTGAGTTAGAATCACTCAACAGAAAAGTCATTGGTTCTGATTTTTCTCAACCTCTACTACAGTGAATATTAAGTCAATACTAAATATGGTAAATAGTAGTTCAGTTGAGTCGCTCAGTCATGTCAGACTCTTTGCGACTCCATGGACCAGGTTTCCCTGTCCTTTACCAACCCCTACAGCTTGTTCAAAATCATGTCCATTGACTCCATGATGCCATCCAAACATCTCATTCTCTGTCGTCCCCTTCTCCTTCTGCCTTCAATCTCTCCCAGCATCAGGATCTTTTCCAATGAGTCAGTTCTCTGCATCACATGGCCAAAGTATTGGAGTTTCAGCTTCAGCATCAGTCCTTCCAACGTATCTCAGGACTGATTTCCTTTGGGATTGACTGGTTGGATCTCCTTGCATTCGAAGGGACTCTCAAGAATCTTCTCCAACACCACAGTTCGAAAGCATTAATTCTTCAGCAGTCAGCTTTCTTTATGGCCCAACTTTCACATCCATACATGACTACTGGGAAAAAGCCATAGCTTTGACTAGAAGGGCTTTTGTTAGTAAAATAATGTCTCTGCTTTTTAATATTGCTGTCTAGGCTGGTCATAGCTTTTCTTCCAAGGAGTAAGCGTCTTTTAATTTCATGGTGGCAGTCACCATCTGCAGTGATTTTGGAGCCCAAGAAAATAAAATCTTTCACTGTTTCCATTGTTTCCCCATCTATTTGCCATGAAGTGATAGGACTGGATGCCATGATCTTAGTTTTCTGAATGTTGAGTTTTAAGTCAGCTTTTTGACACTCCTTTTTCACTTTCATCAAGAGGCTCTTTAGTTCCTCTTGACTTTCTGCCATAAGGGTGGTGTCATCTGCATATCTGAGGTTATTGATATTTCTCCTATTGATATCTCTCCCGGCAATCTTGATTCCAGCTTGTGCTTCATCCAGCCCAGCGTTTCTCATGATGTACTCTGCATATAAGTTAAATAAACAGGGTGACAATATACAGCCTTGAGGTACTCCTTTTCCTATTTGGAACCAGTCCATTGTTCCATGTCTGGTTCTAACTGTTGCTTCTTAACCTGCATACAGATTTCTTAGGAGGCAGGTCAGGTGGTCTGGTATTTCCATCTCTTTAAGAATATTTCACAGTTTGTTGTGATCCACACAGTCAAGGCTTTGGCGTAGTCAATAAAGCAGAAGTAAATGCTTTTCTGGAAATAACTTGCTTTTTCTATGATCCAATGGATGTTGGCAATTTGATCCATTGGTGGATATATTAATTCTTCTATGTGTGTTCTTATGGACTGGTTAAAGAGCCTATGATGCTTCTAAGAAAATAATGAATCAGGGAGAACATCGTTTTAGCTCCTCACTAGCACTCTGCTTTCTGATATGTATAGACTTGATTATTACATCAGATTCTACTTCCTTTTTAGCTTTCTAATCTCCCTTAAGAGAGTGCATATCTAAGTAATTTCTTATTTAAGGACTCCAGAATTTTCTTTAAATAGATACTAGTTTTAAAACAGTGCTTACTAGAGAACATCACAGTCTGATATTTAATACACTTTAGAGTGCTCAATTCAAACATAGAAGCATGGTGCTCCAGGGCCTTTATTACACCTCACAGAGACAGAGGTTCTCCACTTTTTAGTAGTTTTCTAATACACGTGATCTTGGAAGCTTGGGTCTCAGTTCTTTTTATGTGTTCCCAGGTACATAATTGCTTTTTCAAACTTTCTCTAGGAGTCATCAACAACTATCACCCATGAAGCAACCCCTGACTGTATTCCTAATTCATTTTCAACTTGAGAATGAACTATCTGCTTTATAGGTAGGTTCTTTGAGCATTTTAATTTCCTTTGCTATCAATATTAAATTATTAATAAATGATCTGTATATCACTTCTCACTGTTCCTTTATTCTCTGTTATTACTCACCCATTCATCAAATCATAGCTGACATACTACATACAAGGCATTATATGAAATGCCAAAGAGAATATAAAAAATGTCCTCAAGAGAATTACAGCAAAGGAAGTAAGAACGTGGACCAGTGAGTATAATACAAAGCACAAGGGAATTACTGTCTTAAGAGGGGTATTGAGTACATGCTCTGGATCTGACACTAGATTTATGACCAAAGTTTTCCAACCTACTGAAGGAAAAATAAGACAGAAAGGCCACAAGCTTGAAAGAAAAAAAATGTAATATATCTTAAGGTTTGCAACATCAGATTTAAACGGGCCTCTGCAGCACTGTTCTCTTTAATTAGAATGTTTACAGATGTAAGAATGTCTACGTGGTTTTTTTTTTTTAAGTCAATCAATCAATCCAAACAATAAAACCATCATTTATGTTCTCTTTTTGCCACTTATATTACTGAGATATTCGAGGACAAGCACCTTATCTTCTTATGTGTCACCTCCAACTCAGTCTCCAAAGCATGGCTGTGAAAATAACTGATAATGATGGTAACAGTCTATGACTTTTAGCCCAAATACTAATTTAGTCATTATGACATTTCTCTCTTTTAGCTCTCTATACTGATCAACTTTAAAAAGAGTTGTCAGCATGTAATTTAATAAAAATGTTAAAAGTCTTTTTAACTGTTTATCTAAACAAAATGGGGTCAAATCTAGTCTCTTGGCATTTCAAATGTGCAGCTCTCATCAATCCAGTAATTTAATATTTATTTAGAGTTCAATAGTATTCTTTCTAATTTCAAAATTTAATGGTAATTTTTTTACAGATAGGCCTATGAACTAGGTAATTTCCCAAATGCTCCACATTTAATTTTCAGAGTGCTCCAGACTTTCACTCTAGAGATTAACATTTCCATATATCATCTTATTTTCCTGAAAGCAAATATTCTAGCTCTTTCATTTCTAAAGCATTATTCCAGTTGGTTATATTAACAAAAATTAGACAAGAACTAATAATAGTCAACTATTTTTTCATTGTCAAAAATTAATCCACATAGCATATATTTTTATTCTCTTACATATTTTGATAATAAAAAGTGTCACTTCAGACCCATGGTTCTCAACCTAGTTTTTATTATCTTGTCCCTAAGGAACCTCTTAGTCATTTTTTTCTAATCATCACCAAAATGAAATTTTAATTCTACAGATATACTGTATGTGTTAACACACTGCATGAATATGCTTGCCTTATACATAAAATGGATATATTTTTGCCCCTCAAGAACAAATTTTTATCTCCTTAGGGAGAAATATGTGCTTTATATACATATTTCTGTTGAACATATTTAGCTGAGTATCTAATTAGATGTTTTTTGACCTACCCTACACAAAGTATGTAATAACTGTCCCTTTTTATTAAGTAATCTTTTTTCCTAAAAATAAAGTTGAATTATAAAAATATGACTAGATCCTTTCTTCTTGAAGTTAGAGACTGTTGGGTTGACATCAGTTTTCTTTTTTTTTTTTTCACATCAGTTTTCTTTTTGCTATAGTTTCCTCAGCACAGTTTCTCTCTAGAGAAATAGAGTCATAATAGTTTCCCTGTATTCTTTCTCATGAAATTACCTTCTTACAAATTAGGGACAACTTCAACAGTACATGTTTATCTGTGATTGTTAGCCAACTGGGAATTCTACTGACAAAGTTACCAGGAATATCTCCACTGACATTTATTTTTTTGTGATAATTTCTTCAGAAAAATTTGCAGCCATGACTGTTGGTTGGGGTGTTTGTAGTCAATTAAAGCTTCTCTCTATTATGGCCTTCATTCTAATGCACCCTAGTATTAAAAGAAGTTAACAAAAGAAGGATAATTAGATAATTAGCAGTATTTGTTGAGTATTTACTCTTTAAATACACTGTTCTAAGGTTAAATAATACTTGGTGGGTTAGAAAAAGAGAAGAAAAGCAATGAAAATTAGTTCTCAATTTTTTACAACCTTAACTTTCAATATAAAAAGACAATTAACATAATAGTTTTGAACTGTAACTGTCACAGAAGACAAATTATGGCATAGACTTTTTATGCTAAAAATTTTACATTTGTAATTTAGATTTGGGATCAAATATATAAATTAAATGCCTTTTGTAAAAATGCCCTGGGTTTGAATCTAACAAGAAAGTAAGATAAACATCCCTGTACATAAATGGAAAAGAGGTGGGAAATCCAGACCAATAAAAATATTGGCATACACTTTAAAAATCCCATTGGGGAAAAGAATGGAAACTTATCTCTACTTATAAAAATATATAAACAAGAGATGAACCAGCAGTCATTTATGATTATACTTTATATTTTGTTTCAATGTTACAACTATAGAGAATTAGGCAAGAAAGATTCAATATCATTTTATGGATTAAGAAATATGAATCAGTTTAAGCAACTGTCAAAGCTTCATACTTCTTTTTAGTTTTCTCCTTTCCTTCTTTTTTATGTATGAGCCACTGTGTTATCTTAGTTTTTAATGATGAAGAAAATACATAGAATTGATGTCATCACAGAAGTTTAATAGATGTTAAATGGATTGCAAATTGTGAAAAGATAATCAAGGAAAAAGATGACAAGTGACTATGGCAGAAGAATAATTTTCTCTTGGGGATAATGGATAGTTTACTGAGAAATGGAACTGAACCTTGAAAACTGCCTAGGTAAGAAAAGGGAAAAGGTCAGAGTTAGGTTTTCCAAGCAGTCTGAATAGAATCTGTAAAATTCCAGAGTTAAAAAGAGATTGGTGACTCAAGAAATTTAAGCAAGGCTAGAAGACAGAGGCTGAAGTTCAAGAATATTCCGGAGAGGTAAATCAAGGTCAGATCACATCATTTTGTGTGCCAGTAAGAAGTTAATGAAAAGTGCAGTCAAAAAAAAAAAAAAAAAGCAAAACAAGATAAAAATATAGACTTTGATTTCCAGTTTTTACTTCACTATTTGTCTATTATGACTTTGATAAAAATAAAAGCATGTTTCTACCTAGATCAAGGCCCATTTATATTATTTATCAGAGCCTGCAATTCAATTCACTTTGAATAGAGAATATGATACTAAACTTCAAAAGAGCCAAATTTTAGCATGTAGTACTTAAAATAAATGCCAAGAGTCAGAAGAGCCTTTAAATTTAATTGACTTGTCATATATCTGAAATTAGCTTGTCTCTTGTAATTTACCAGGAGAGACATTTTAAACATTTTAATAATACAGAAAATTAGTAAATATTTTTGTGTCTTGAGTTGCACTGCTTTCATATTTTGAAATATAATTAGGATGGTGTTCAGTAATATCATTATCTAAACAAGGATATAACAGAAAATCTTATGTGTAGACATTACAGAAGTTGATATCGTAGTAAGCTAAAAATTGCTTTTATATCTTTTTAAATTAGGAAATCCTTTTTTTCCCTTCAATTAGAGAAACTTTAAATCTAGAATTACTTCAAAGCATTAGAAAAGTACATATGCTAACTATCCATTATCCACTACCTAGAAGTTAAAAATATGCATATTTTCCCATGTGTGTTTCAGTTCTGTTCAGTCGCTCAGTTGTGTCCAACTCTTTGTGACCCCATGGACTGCAGCCTGCCAGGCTCCTCTGTCCATGAGATTTTCCAGGCAAGACTGTACTAATGACTGTTACTGGTAGTCAAAGAGAGCAAGTTAAGTTGTTTTTTTTTTTCCCCAAGCATAAGACCAGCTACTATTTATTCTAGGAACTCTAGAATAGTTGAAAACTAGAAAAAAAAAGTATAGATGAATGCCCTATCCACCCCCCAAAATCCGGCAACTTAAATATCTAGGTCTGAGATGGGATCAAAGTGGTAGAGCAGGTGGGCAGGGAGCTCACCACAAGCTCATCAAAAATACATCTACATGTAGAACAATTCTCAGAGAAACCAATGGGAGACCGGCAGAAGATCTCCTATACAATCAAAACTGTAAGAAAGACCTCCACACCACCAGGTTAGAGTGGGAAAATGAGGCATCAGGTCAGAACCCACTCCCCTTGGAAAGATCTGGAAGAAACAGAAGGGTCACACTGGCGGCTCTCACCTTGGGGACAGAGCAGATTAATTCACTCTGTGCTTCTCAGTCCTGGGATGCACATGGAGGATGCAAGTCCCCTTGCCTGCTGGAAAATCTGCTAAGACAGATGGGCTGTGGAAACCTTGACTCTACTGGTGAGGAGCGCTGGCTTGCTAACAGTCCGAACAGAGAGAGCCTTGCAATGGCGGCTGCCACTTTGCTGCACTTCCCAATCTGAAGGGGTGAATGCCCCAGCTCCACTCAACTCCACACTACAGCCTGGTACAAGAACAAGGCAACGATTCAGTCTACTTATGCAGAGACAGACCAGGGCAGCTGGGGTGTGATCTGGGCAGAGCTGAGACGACCATTGTCAACGCATCCACCAGCTAGTGCCACAGGAACACACAGTGGACACGTGCTAAATCTGGGCAGAGAGGCTCTGGGCAGGAGGATTCAGTGACTGGTTCTCCAGCAAGAATACATGCGCTCTGCTCACTCTACACCACAGCGGAGAACTAGATCTCGAGTAGACAGGTCCCAGAAGAAGTCTACCAAAGAGGCAGCCCAGATCCTAGGCAGCAGCACAGTTATCTCATTTTCTGCAGTTACAGTTCCCCAACCCCAGCCCCACAATCACCCCAATACCAAAACCAGGTAAAGATACCACAAAAAGAAAGTTACAGGCAAATATCACTGATGAACATAGACACGAAAAATGCTCAACAAAAAATCATAAGAGAATGCTATGAACAGTTGTGAAATTAGTCATTCAGTCATGTCTGACTCTTTGCAGTTCCATGGACTGTAACCCACCAGGCTCCTCTGTCTATGGAATTCTCCAAGCAAGAATACTGGAGTGGGTTGTCATTTCCTTCTCCAGTTTGAACAGTTTTATGCTAACAAATTGCAGAAATGGACAAGTTTTTGAAACATACAGCTTGTCAAAATTGAGTTAAGAAGAAATAGTTAACTTGAATAGATCATCACTAGAAGTGGAATAGAATCTGTAAAAACAAAACAAAACAAGACACATCTCTCCAAACAAGAGTTCAGAATTGGACAGCCTCACTGAGAAATCCTACCAAATGTACAATAAGGAATTTATCCTTCTCAAACTGTTCCAAAAAGTTGAAGAGGAGTAAACACTTCCAAATTTATTCTATGAAGCCACCATCACCCTGACACCAAAACCAGACAAAGATACTACAAAAAAAGAAAATTACAGACCACTTTCTCTGAGGAATGTGGATGCAAATATAGTCAACTAAACAGCAAATCAAATCCAACAAGAGCCCAAGTTAAGTAATATACTTCTGAAAGAATAAGAGACAGGCTAGGATATGAGAGATGAAGCAAATTTTGGGAGGGGAAGACACTAGGAGAGGAGGAGGATACAGTAAGAAGGCAGAAGGAAAAGCTTTGAGCGTTGTCTTGCTGAAATTAGTACACAACATATCAGTGTATTTAAAATTTTAAAATTTCTATTTGTGTATTTATAGATTTTTTTTTATGTTCTACATCTTTACATTAATGATAAGGGCATTTGTTTTCTTCACTTCACCTGAAATTTATCAATGTTTTTACATGTAAGACCTATTTCACTCACTTGCTTCTTGTATCAGATCATATGAATATATCACTATTTTTCTTATCTATGGATATTTAGATTTTTCCTAATTTTCATAATAACAAGCAGGAGCGTGCTGAG
This sequence comes from Dama dama, assembly GCF_033118175.1. Lineage (NCBI taxonomy): Eukaryota > Metazoa > Chordata > Mammalia > Artiodactyla > Cervidae > Dama > Dama dama. The sequence continues at coordinate 22,778,179 of NC_083706.1, read as the reverse complement.
CATCTTTCATATTCTTCTTTGTACACGTAGCATAAGATTCTTTAGGGTAAATGTCTAGGTACTGAGTTGCTGGCTGACAGGTTTTAAATACCTTTAACGGTAATACTGCTGCTGCTGCTAAGTCACTTCAGGCGTGTCCGACTCTGTGCGACCCCATAGACGGCAGCCCACCAAGGCTCTCCCGTCCCTGGGAATCTCCAGGCAAGAACACTGGAGTGGGTTGCCATTTCCTTCTCCAACGCATGAAAGTGAAAAGGGAAAGTGAAGTCGCTCAGTCGTGTCTGACTCTTAGCGACCCCACGGACTGCAGCCCACCAGGCTCCTCCGTCCATGGGATTCTCCAGGCAAGAGTACTGGAGTGGGGTGCCATTGCCTTCTCTGAGTTTTGATACTACTTCATCCTAATTTTTAAAATTATTTATTTATCTATTTGGCTGTACCCGGTCTAAGTTGTGCCATGTGGGATCTTCATCATCTTCACTGCAGCATGTGGGACCTAGTTCCTTCCTGTGTTATGCTTAGTTGCCCAGTGGTGTCCGACTCCTTGTGACCCCGAGGACTGCTGGCCGCAAGGCTCCTCTGCCCATAGGGGTTGTACAGGCAAGAATACCAGAGTGGGTTGCCATGCCCTCCTCATGGAATAAATCTGGGCCCTCGGTATTAGGGTTGCAGTCTTAGCCACTGGCCCACCAGGGAAGTCCCTAATTCATTCTAATAAGAGCAATGGTGAACACTTCCATCTCCCCAGATTTTTACCAGCACTTAAAATTAGCAACTATCTCCCCATTTTAAGTATTACCTATGATCTTCTATAATCTTTTTAAAAATACCTCTACTTGAGAACATTTATTCCTGAGTACCACATCGTCTTGTTGCATTCTAAATATTATTACATTTCCTAATTGGCTATCGCTGGTGTGCAGAAATGCTACTGCTTTCCATAGACTGATTCTTACAGTCTTCAACCCACTGAAACTCTTCTGGGTTCAATATTCTTTGACTAAAGTACATATGTCACTGAGAAGCTTTTTCAGTGAAGTTGAACTGCTGGTGGTGAACATTCACAATAAACTGATATTTGTCTCTGGTTTTAATATTTTTCCTTGACTGGTGAGCAGGGATTCTACTCAACCCTGGTGGTGGACTTTTTTTTATCTTCTTCAAACTGAGCATATAGAATCTTCTTTAATTCTTCATAATTCTTTACTCAATTATTTCTTGAATACTATTTCTCCCCAATTTCATCTAATATCATCTTTGGCCACTTCTGCTAAACTTATGTTGAATTTTATTGTTCTACCAACCATGCCACTTGGCATCTCATGTTTTTATTTCTTTACCTCCCTATGACAATGTATAAGTATTTTACTCCATTCTGTATTTCTGATCCTCTATCCAACAGTTTTCTAACCTCTTCTTCAACCCACTCACTGAATTTTAAATTTCAATGACTACATCTGATTTTTTTGTTCATTTCTAGAAATAAATTACATCAACTTTTTCCCAAACCTGCTTATTCTTTTAATATAGTACCCTAGTTTTTGTTTTTTCCCCTGTTTTTCTTTCTTTGTGCTTTTATCTTCTACTCATATTTTTATGACTATTCATTTTCTACATATTTTATTTTTGTGATATATATTATTAAATTGTTTAAATATTTTTATGTGTGTGCAATTTTTTCAGGTTGTCTGATTCTTTCTTGTTTTTAGTTTATGAACATTCTGACTTCTCTGACTTCCAATTTCCTCTTGCAGGTATTTTCCTATTGTGCAGTATACTACTTTATGGTAGGTTCACAGTCAGTTAAGGCTACACTTTCTTCCTGTGGAAATACCGTTTGCTTGATGTGCTGAAGAATTCCAGCACCTAAAGGGAGATTAAAACCAACCCCATTCCATGTGGCACTCAGATTTGGGATTTTGACAGTGCCCTAATTTTCACCTACCTAGAGCCCCAAAGGAAAGAGAATGTTTTCTGGTTGACACGCCTCGCCTCTGGGTGTAATTTTCTAGTGCCTGCTTGTTGACTGCTAGAGAGCATTTCTAGAGTCCAGGTTTAAATGAATTCAGTTCTTGTTTCCCTCGGTGGGTTCAAATCTTAGTGTCAAGGTTCAGAGAAGCCATTAAAACTCTAAACTTGAATTCCTATCTCAGCATTAAGACCAGCCTCCTATCTCCAATGCCATGACCTTAGTTGCATAGTTTTGTTTGAGTTTATGGGCTTCCCTGGTGGCTCAGATGGTAAAGACTCTGCCTGAAATGCAAGAGACCTGGGTGCAATGGCTGGGTAAGGAAGATCCCCTGGCTAAGGAAATGGCTACTCACTCCAGTATTCTTGGCTGGAGGATTCCCCATGGACAGAGAAGCCTGGCTGCTATAGCCACTAAGAGTCAAACACCGCTGAGTGACTAACACTTTCTCTTCACTTCACATGCTTTAAGTGAAGGAAATGGCAACCTGCTCCAGTATTTGCCATGGGAAATCCCACTGACAGAGGCTGACAGGCTACGGTCCATGGGGTCACAAAGAATCAAACACAACTTAGCAACTAAACAGCACCACGCTTAACTCAGATTTCCTTCTTTGGTCTGATATCTAGGAAATTCCCTTTCTTTCCTGAATCTACCTGATTGCAAATTTTTTTGCTCCATTTTATCCAAAATACCTGTATGCGAAATGGAAGAAATGGGAATAAGGTGTCCACTTTTCTCAGTACTGCATTTAAATAGAACATTAGTCACTTACAATTTACACTAGAAATAAATTTAGGCCCAAGACTTTACAACAAGGTGATTTCTTAAAATGTTCACAGACTTAAGGTATTTTTTTTAACGAAAATTTTGGAAAATTAATATATATTACAGTGAAAAAGAATAAATGTGCAAGTGTTTACTGGTTAATACACATTTTGAAGATGAATGCCTTTATAGGTATCATCAGATTTGAATTTAAGTCTCTACTTAGCTTCCAAATAACATTTCATCTGTTAAACAGCATTCTGATCCATGTTGTTTTGAGTAATCAGCTGACAACCCTATGTCAAATGATGTTTTTGTGAAACATGCATAAAATTCAACACTTCTAAAATTATTTAGATATCTAATGAGATTTGCTTTCTCCAAGTTTTTATCCTATAAAGCATTCTAGTTTATAAGAGCTTATAGTCATCTATTTAAAATATCACATAGTTGAAGAGAACTCTTTTAATGATGCAACTTACTTAGTTTTGCATTCTCTTTTATTTCTTAATTACTATTTATTATTGTGTTCTAATTGTCTATGTAGAGCTTCAAGTGACTGTAAGAGGCATTTTTTTTATTAGGATTGGAATCACTCTCTGAGGCAGGCAGAGACCAGCCAGTGGCTTGAGCAATTCTCCCTTGGAGCTCTGCTAATGATGACAACTTTCCTGTTCTAGCCTTTCTCATATATGTATCAAAGAAAATGAATGGGGCCTGCCTCCTTCAGCTGTTACTCTTTCTTTGCAAATACCAGGCATCTTCCCTCTATGAATAATATGTGTATGACAACATTCCCTTTTTTTCCAGTTTTACTTCCTATGCTCTAGAGACTCAGAAGGTTTCTCTTTCATTTGAAGCTCAGCTGTGCCTGTCCTTTACTTGAGCAAATGATAAAGCTAAGAGATTTCTGTGGAGTTTTGGGAAAGGAATAAAGCACATACAGGAACTATATTTCATAAATATTAGAGATGCTTCTAGGATTACTCCAAAAGATATACACCACAAGACAGGTGGTGTCCGTTAGCAAGTGATCACTCACAGACCACTGTGGTATTGATCTACAAATAAGTCTTCATCTTAGATAATATTAGACTAAAAGGTACTAGATGTAGTTAGTTTACTATTTTTCAACACATGGCAACTCTTTACCGTGGACTGTAGACTTTCTGCACGTTTATGTAGACAGGAGTTTTATTGTTTCAGTGTTCCAAGATAGGCATCTAAATAGCCCTGGATATAACATATATTTAATTATATAACTATTACAATATTTAGCTTCTTGTCCCAACAAACGTGTTCTCAACATGGATACTAATATTTACTTATTTTATGATTTAATGTTTGTATACATATGCACATGTAAACACAAACTATCAGTATATAGTTTATAGTTGTCTAGATAAGACTGCTTCACTAGAGGTTCAGATGGTAAAGAATCCACCTGCAATGCAAAAGACCTGGGTTCGATCCCTGGGATGGGAAGATTCCCCTGGAGCCTGGAGGAGGGCATGGCAACCCACTCCAGTATTCCTGTCTGGAGAAGCCCCATGGACAGAGGAGCTTGGCAGGCGAGAGTCTATGGGGTTGCAAAGAATTAGACACAAGTGAAGTGACTAAGCAGCAGCAGCAGATAAGGCTAATGAATTAATAAAGGAAATATTCTTAATAAAGTTTCATCTATGCTTTTTCTTTAAAAAAGTAACATTTATTTTAATATTTGTATGGGATTCTAACTTTTTCAATGGAGTGTTTATTCTCTCAACTAATATAGCTAACATTGTCTGATCTGAATGTTTTGGAACTGATTACTGTAAAGTAAACCAGTTTTATAGAGAAGGAGATGGCAACCCACTCCAGTATTCTTGCCTGGAGAATCCTGTGGACAGGGGAGCCTGTGGGCTGCTGTCCATGGGGTCGCACAGAGTCGGACATGACTGAAGCGACGCATGCATGCAAGCCAGTTTTATAATTTCAAATTTGTACCTGCTTCTGTGTTTCCTCTATGTGTAAGCTGCAGGTACAGTGTGTCCATGGTGATAGAATGATGTCCTATTATCTGAGTGTGTACAATAAACAAAGTTGCATTTCTGAAAGTACTCTTATGAGGAATTACTGAGCATGTAATCAGATCCACTAGGGTGTCTCACATTTTTTGGTAATTAAATAGACGATTTTGAACATGGTATTTTCAGACTTGTCTGGGTTCAAACTTCAGAAGATGATTTGAAAATCTAGAATGAAATCTTTGAGATAATTCTTTTCAGAATTAGATAAGACATGAAGCTAAAGTAGATTTGAGTGTACAGTAGTTTTAAAGGGTTACTGGCTTTAGTGTTGTATATTTTAAAATTAACACACTAGATAGATAAGGGGGCAAATGTGTTTCTGTTAAAATAACACATTCTTAAGATGACTTCTCTTCTGTATTTGTAAGTTTTTAGACCAAAGGCATGTGTCTTGCTGAACCAAACCTGATTCTAAAGACACTTAGAGGAGTGCTGCCATGGAATAGAGACTGGATATTTACAGAAGCTCCAATCGCTTGATGTATACAAACATAAGAGAGAAACTAAGGAAAATAACCTTTGCTCTAAACAATGGGACATTATTTGAGTAAACGAGGTACCTTGCAGCTACAGGGTCCAAAACAGGGGTCCTCGTTTGTGCTCCCAGCGCCACTGCAGTTGCAGGGCTTGCAGTCTGGGTAGCCAGCGTAACCTCT